>NW_017672234.1:22775-27230 GCF_001879085.1 Nicotiana attenuata | reverse complement strand
CATTTGTGCCAACGAAAGTGAAGAGACGTGGACGCAGTTCTTGAACCACTTGAAGCAGCACGTTGTCAAACAGCGTTCAGGTATTTGTCTAATAATAAGTTCTGTACGTCACTTGCCTGAATGGCGTGAACCATATGCATACCACCGTTACTGTGTGAGGCACCTGAAGGCCAATTTCCAGAAGAAATTTCCTGACAAGGCGTTGCATGACTTAATGTGGATGGCTGCAACTGAGCACCAGCAGTGCAAATTCACGAGGCGCATGGAAGCGATCCGGCAGATAGAACCACGAGCCTATACTTGGTTGATGCAACATGACCTTCAAATGTGGACATTGCATGCTGATAGCGGCAGACGATGGGGAGCCCTGACTACAAACGTGTCAGAGTCATTCAACGGCTTGTTGAAGTCTGCCCGTGGACTGCCTGTCACTGCCATGGTCCGCATGACATTCAAACAGAGTGCAGAGAGGTTTGTTGAAAGGCATGAAGCTGCATCGGCATTGATGGACATGGGTGTTGAATTTATGCCAATACCCATGACAAGATTTGAAAGGTATAGGAGGCGAGCACAGTGGCATTCATTTCTTCAGTATAATCATGAACGGGGTGTTTTTGAAGTTAAGACCGCTATCAACGGACACCGTGGGAATAATCTACAGACGGTGAATGAAAATAGAAGGTTATGTTCATGTGGGAAATGGACCATCTACCACATGTCGTGCGCACATGCGTTGAAGTGATTTCAACAAGTTGGATATGGGGCAACAAACTATATTGATAGGCAATACAGTGTTGCAGCATACGTAGACACGTATAGTGGGAAGTTGCATCCATTAGGTGCTGAGCATTATTGGCCGCCGGAACCTTTTAAGTTGGTATGTAACAAGGACTATTTGCGCAAGCTGAAACTGCAAAAGAGAACACGTATACGGAACCAAATGGATGTTGGTGAGTCCGTTTATGCGCGTAAATGTGGCATATGCTCTCAAACTGGACATAACCGTCATAAATGTCCTTCAGGTGGTGGGCGTGCCGGTGGTAATCCTGGTGCAACTTCGTCCAATGTACCCAACTATCAAGGATATCCCTAGTCCTTTATTTTGGTATTATTTTTTGTAATACATGTCTGTATTTTTGTTTGTTTCAATATATATAAAATAAAATAAATTTCCACAATCCTATTGCATGTTATTTTTAACGTTATATTTTGATATGGTTGGAGCAATATTGAGGTATGAGTGTTACTAAACATGAGCAAGAATGTGGTATAAAAAAAAATCGTTATGAAAAAGCTGAAAAGTATGTGCAAACACTGCTTTGTTTCAGAAAAATTGAATTTGCAATTCGCAGTATTATACTGCGTTTTATTGAGTTGTCATTTCGTTCTGAAAAAGCTGAAAAGCATGTGAAAACCCTGTTTCGTGTAAGAGAAACATAAAATGTAATTCGCAGTATTATACTGCGTTTTTGTTTGCAATCTTGACTATAAATAACGATTGCATGGTACTTATATTCTTCGCTTAACAATAACCAAAATTTCTCTATAAAAAATGTCTGAACAAAACGTTTATGTCCCAAGGTGCTACTGCGGAGAAAATTGCACTTTGTTCAAATGGTATCCAGAAGGTGCACGCCGCTACTGGGCATGTAAGAACAAGCTCGAGGAGTTACCCGGCAAGCCTACATGTGAATTTGAGGTTTGGATGGACGAACCATGTAAGCAGAAGCGCTACAAAGAAAGAATTTATGAGCTTCATTGTTTATGTAATAACCAAGCGGTAAAGGAGCGCCGAACCAATGATGAACTTGAGGCGTTGAAGGCCAAACTCAACGAGGCAGAAGAAGAGAAAAAAAAGCTGGAAGAGCAACTCGAGTGGATGGAGCGAATTATAGAACGCAATCGTGATTAAATAGTGGCTTGTAAGTCATAAGCGTAGTAGTGTATTTTCAGGGTACCCCTGTCATGTGTTTGTAGCAGTTGTACTGTCATGTATCTTTAGATTTCTCGCTTTTGTGGTTGTGTTTCATGATCAAATTCTGTTTCAATAAAAATGTTGTTGTAATTGTGTTGTTGTCATTAAATACATAATGTTCAAACCCTGTTTCGTGCCAAACAAATTTAAAATGTTATGTCGAGAAATGCAAATCTAAAGCTGTCATGTCGAAATTTAAAATATTATGTCGAAAAATGCAAATGTAATGAGGAAAATGCAGTTTGTTTAGTTGTCATGTTGTGCTAAAAAACCTGAAAACCATGTGAAAACCCCATTTCATGTCAGAGAAATTTAATATGTAATTCGCAGTATTATACTACGTTTTGTGGAGTTGTCTAATATGTAATTCGCAGTATTATACTACGTTTTGCGGAGTTGTCATTTCGTTCTGAAAAAGCTGAAAACCATGTGAAAACCCTGTTTCATGTCAGAGAAATTTAATATGTAATTGGCAGTATTATACTACGTTTTGTGGAGTTGTCTAATATGTAATTTGCAGTATTATACTACGTTTTGCGGAGTTGTCATTTCGTTCTGAAAAAGCTGAAAAGCATGTGGAAACCCTGTTTTGTGTCAGAGAAATTTAATATGTAATTCGTAGTATAATACTACGTTTTGTGGAGTTGTCATGTCCTGCTGAAAAAGCTGAAAAACATGTGAAAATCCTGTTTCGTGTCAGAGAAATTCAATTTGTAATTCGTAGTACAAAACTACGATCAATCTGAAATCTTGCCTATAAATAACGAGCGCGTTCGAGTTATTTTATGCGCTTCAAAACAACCTATAATCGAGATTTTCCATAAAACCAAACTTCTCTTTAAGAAATGTCTCAACGACCCCTTCGTTGCCCAAAGTGCGACTGTGGAATCAAAAGCATGATGTACGATGAATGGGAAGAAGCTGGACGCCGCTACTGGGCGTGTATGAACAAGTTTTATAGGAAACCCGGCGTACCTATATGCAATTTTAAGGTATGGATTGATGAACCATGTCACCAGGAATACTACAAAGACCAGGTGTATCATCTTCAAGATATGTGTAATGGGCAGTGGGACAGAGAGCGCCAATCGAAGCAAGAAATTGAAGAGTTGAAGGCGAAGATCAAGGAGGTGGAAGAAGAGAAAAAGAAATTGGAAAGAAAGCTCGAGAGGATTAAGGAGAGAATACTAGGCGGTCGTAACTAAGCGATGACATTTACGTGTTGAGTGTTGTAGTGTATCTTCATGTTTCTTTTGTCAAGTGCTTTCATTAGTTGTACTGTTTGTTGTTGTGTTAGGTTTGTAAGGTTTGTGTTTGAGTTGTACTGTTTAAGTAAAATTCCTGTTCAAACGCAATTAAATAAAAATTATTTTTAAAAGATAGTTGTTACTATTATTTACATAAAGCACTATTTACAGAAAGTTAATACATAAGAAAATCAGTGTGTGCCGCAGCCTGTGTGCTTCAGTGATGCTGCTGGCCTAAGTCGCATGCCCTGTCGCCCGGGCACACTATCTGGATCATCATCATCAAGCCGCCTCTTTATGTGAGGATGTACAGCAGCATCAACACCACAACTGGCAGGGTCGGAAGAATAGGCCGTCGTGCCGTCAGCAACCTACAAAACAAGAAGTAATCTTAGCATGTGTAAATGTATTATTTTATGAAAATGTATTATTATCTTAACCTACAGAATGCACTATTATTTTAAGTAAGAATATTTTCTCACCATGGTCTCGTCGACCTCCTGGATATATGTATCGATGGTGTGCTCATCACCGCATGTAGTGTCCCTCAAACGATGGGGCTGGGNAGCCCTGACTCAAACGTGTCGAGTCGATTCAACGGCTTGTTGAAGTCTGCCCGTGGACTGCCTGTCACTGCCATGGTCCGCATGACATTCAAACTGAGTGCAGAGTAGGTTGTTGAAAGGCATGAAGCTGCATCGGCATTGATGGACAGGGGTGTTGAATTTATGTCAATACCCATGACAAGATTTTAAAGGTACAGGAGGCGAGCACAGTGGCATTCATTTCTTCAGTATGATCATGAGCGGGGTGTTTTTGAAGTTTAGACCGCTATCAACAGACACCGTGGGAATAATCTACAGACGGTGAACGAAAATAGAAGGTTATGTTCATGTGGGAAATGGACCATCTACCACATGCCGTGCGCACATGCGTTGAAGTGCTTTCAATAAGTTGGATATGGGGCAACAAACTATATTGATAGGCAATACAGTGTTGCAGCATACGTAGACACGTATAGTGGGAAGTTGCATCCATTAGGTGCTAAGCATTATTGGCCGCCGGAACCTTTTAAGTTGGTATGTAACAAGGACTATTTGCGCAAGCTGAAAGTGCAAAAGAGAACGCGTATACGGAACCAAATGGATGTTGGTGAGTCCGTTTATGCGCGTAAATGTGGTATATGCTCTCAAACTGGACATGACCGTCGTAAATGTCCTTCAGGTGGTGGGC
>NW_017672234.1:14633-20362 GCF_001879085.1 Nicotiana attenuata | reverse complement strand
CAGGTGGGTCGACAGGTACCTCAACGCCCCCTTGCTGACCACCTCCTCGCCGTACCCTGCGACCCCGTGGGGCACCCCTGCCTGGTGGGGGACCCCTCGCTGGTGCCCTACCCCTGGCTCGTGGGACTGGCCTACCCTGCTGGTAGGCCTCTGGAGCCACATACTGAGGCTCATGGTCTAACCTCTCGGCATCTCTCGCCTGCAACAGTGTCAGACGAGCCATCTGAGCCACCTCCCGGCCATACTCAACCACTTCAGGGATGTCCGAACGCTGTTGCATCTCCTGTCCCGACTGGTAGATGCGATGAAGCCCAATAGCCTGTGAAACATTTAAAATAGTAATTAAATAACGCTATAACACAATTATAAGATGTTAATAAGTCACAAAAACATACCAGTGCCTCGTGCCTCCCGGCGTACGGTCTGTAGCGCTCGCCAAGTACATGAACGGGGTTCCCTATCATCATTCGGGTATGACGGCGGTACCACCCAGCATACAGATGAATAGAGGCCTCCTGGAAAACTGTAGGTGGTACCGGAATGCGCTCAGCTCGGTCCTCCCAATAAGCTATCTGCTGCTGTAGCCATCCAATATACTGCCGGTCCATGTTCGAACGGTCGTCCCGCTGATAGTGTGTAGGCTCCCATCCAGGCTCCCTCGGTATAGGCTGAGGATGGCCAAACTGTCGAAGCACACGCTCCGTGGCATGATACTCAACGTAATCCCAGAAGATCAACGGGACGGAGGTGCTCCAAATCAACCGGTCAACTGAGCAACAAGTGGGTAGCTGACCAAGCAACTCGATGCTGTATGGCGTCCAGATGAACTACCAATAGTAACAAAAAAATGAGTATGCAAAATATAACTCAATTTAAAACAACCAAGTGTAGGTACATATTTACCTGTCCGTCCACCAACATATCTAACACATCCCTAAGAAGGGGGAGATATGATGAGCATCCGTCCTCGGTAGGTCCCACGCCGGAGAATCCACCTGATAGCTAGAGGAAGAAGCGGATAATCCTCACCGGGCGGGAGTAGTGGTAGAGGTGGCTGCAACGGCATGATCCGCTGCCAGGCCCAAACCTAAGATAAAATGTTGATGTAAATTTATGAGTCATTTCACGATATAGAATTTGGGGTAACGAACAATGTATTCGGAAATTTTTTGCACCTGTAGGAGGGGCAGAAAACCACATATATCAACTGCTGGACCTACCCTCGCCCGGCACATGCTCCTATATAGATACGCCAGAACAGTAGCACCCCAGCTGTACTGTGGTAGCTCATCCAGCTGCTCAAGACAATGGAGAAAACGCATACTCACTTTACTCCCCGAAGTGTCCGGGAACAAGACACACCCGAAAAACATGAGCCACGCCAGCCGAGTGTACCTCTGAATCCAAAGATGGTCCGTCTCGTGGGTAATATCTGGGTGCAAATCCGCCATTTGATCTCTAATGAATGATAAAGCCACGCGACTGCCACCCCGGTCACCCTGAGGTCTAGAACCAGTCAACTGCCCCATCATGTCCGCCAACTGTGCACGAGTCATCCCTCTCCGGTGGTGGGGCAGTGCGAAGGCGCGTCCCTCTACACGCAGTCCGTATAAAACCTGAACATCCTGCAGCGTGATGGTGGCCTCTCTAGTGGGCAAGTGAAATGTATGCGTCTCCGGTCGCCACCGCTCTACCAAGGCCGTGATGAGTGACCAATCAAGCTGCATCCGTCCAAGCTCAAAAATGGTATATAATCCCGTAGTCTGGAGGCTCTCTACTACGCGCTCATGGAAAGGATGCTCGGCAATAAACTCCAATAAAACATCAGGCCTCCTGGGGCGGAGAGCCTGCATCGATAGCTGTCCCTCCCAAACATAGGAGGATCTATGGTCGCTGTGACGACCCAAAGCGCCATCACCTATTTCCTCATCCATTCCGTGCTTTCGAGGCCTTAAAACCTCATTTTTTTTACTTGCCTCAATTTCTGTGCGCAGTCCGGGCGCGTAGCCGGAAAGCTTTTATGTTGAAATATGTGAATTCCGTGAAAAATTTGAAGAATTTTGATATTAATATGATTATAGTTGACTTTGGTCAACATTTTTGGTAAACGGACCCGGACCCGAGATTGGACGGTCCCGGAAGGTCCGTAGAAAAATATGGGACTGGGGCATGTGCCCGGAATCGAATTCCGAAGCCTAGAGCCCGAGATATGAATTTTTCCGTGAAATTGTTTTTCAAAAATTATTAAGGAAAATGGAAATGAAAATTGAATAAAAGACTATGGTATCGGGCTCGTATTTTGGTTCCGACGCCAGGTACAAGTCTTAAATATGTCTTAAGCGCTTTCTGTAAAGTTTGGTCGAAATCGGACGTCGTTTGACGTGTTTCGGACTATAAGTTCCAAGTTTGAAAGTTTATGAAGTTTAGAAGAAAAATCATGTGTTTTGAGGCTTGATTCAATGATTTTAATGTTATTTTGGCGATTTGATCGCACGAGCAAGTCCGTAGGATGTTTTTGAGGCTGTATGCATGTTTGGTTTGGAGCCCCGAGGGCTCGGGTGAGTTTTGATAGGCATCGGATTGCATTTCTCATGTTTTAAAAATCTGGTATGCTGGCTTCTGCAATTTTCGCAAATGCGAAGGGAAGACTCGCAATTGCGAGCTCGCAAATGCGAGCATTGCTTCGCAATTGCGAAGTCTGGGAAAATGGGGCATTGTCGCAAATGCGATCAACACTTCGCAAATGCAAAGTCTGGGGAAAAGGCTTGGGATCGCAAATGTGATCCATTGGCTCGCAAATGCGAGGTGGCCCTGGTCGCAAATGCGATCTAAGAATGTCGCAATTCCCAGGCCTGTTTTGTTCGCAATTGCAAACCATGGTTCGCAATTCCCATATCCGAGGCCCAGCAAATTTTATACTTAGTCGAATTTTCATCACTTTTCACCATTCTTTCAAAACCCAAACACCATAGGCGAATTTTCAAGAGCAAACTTCATCCCAAATCACTTGTAAGTTGATTTTTACTCAATTCTTTCAACTTTTAACATCATTAAACATGTTTTCCACTTGAAATCAAGGATTTTCATGGGTGAAATTGGGGTTTTTGGGTGGAACCTAGATTTTCCATAAATTGGGGAGTTGGACCTCGATTTAAGGTCCGATTTCAAAATAAATTATACATTTGAACTCGTGGGGGAATGGGTAACCGGATTTTGGTTCGAACCTCGAGTTTTGACCATGTAGGCCTGGGGGCGATTTTGGAATTTTTGGGAAAAAACTTGGGAAACTCATTTTTTATGCATCTAAATTGATTCATATAATGTTTATTAAAGTAATTGAGCAATTTGTGATTAGATTCGAGCGAATTGGAGGTGGAACCGCGAGGTAAAGCAATAGTTAAGGATTAAAAGGATTTCAAGGCTTTGAGGTAAGTGTTTGGTTTAACCCTAGCTTGAGGGAATAGGAGTTGAGTCTTGTTACTAACTGCTATGTGATCGAGTACGATGTATAGGCATGGTGACAAGTATCTATACGTTGGTGTCTAGCATGACCGTGAGTCCTTATAATGTGATTATCATGAACTTATTGTGAATTTCATGTTTATTGGAGTATTTCCAAATATTGTGAATAACATGTGAATGGTGATATGATAATTTGATTCCTAGAAGCATTGGCTCGAACTGTGATACGAATATTGAAAGTATATGAAATGACTTGACTCATTGAGGAGTGTCGGCTCCAGTTCTAGAATGAATTGTGAAAGTATAAGTGATAATTGAACCTCTGGAGCATCTGCTCGAGTTGTGAAAAAGAATTGTGAAGTAAAAGCGAGAAAGAGGAGAGATCATTATGTTGCCCTCTTGGCGGACTATTGTTGGGTTGTGATTCCTCTGCATTGTGTTCTTAACGGATACTAGGGTCGCTCAGGTTAATGTTTCCTTGTGTCATATGATGACTATAGTTATAGATGGGTTTGTTGGGTGTGGTAGTCGGTTAGATATAGCTGAGGTGGTCAAGTGTGGTAATAGGTTGGTTATAGATGTGGTAGTTAGATGTTGGAACTAATGTGGTGGTTAGATGTTGGAACTAATGTGGTGGTTAGATGTTGGAACTAATGTGGTTATAGTAATCCCCTTGCCAGAATATTTGAGATGATGTTTTGTTCCCTTACTGGGAAGTCGTTATATTGTTGTTTGTGACGGAATATGAGATAAGAAATTTCTTGGAGCTTGGGCTCCAGTGATATCGTGAGATAAGAAAAGTAAGAAAGAGAAAATGTTGTTGATTATTCCCTTGCCGGGACGTCTGGTTGAACTTGTTGGATTCTTTCCCTTGCCGGGATGTTTGTCAAATGTTTACTTATTTTTATGCCCCTTAATTGTGACTGTTTTTTGAGGACCTTAAATCTTAGTGTACTGACCCCTAATCGAATTGTTTGGGATTCAGAAGTGGAAGAAATTGTTTTATCTACTAATAGCGGTCTTAATTGTGACTGTTGTTTGAGGAGTCGGACTGTTAAATGATATTGAGGGTCGGGTTGCACGCTACAACAATGATATTGAGGATCGGGTTGCACGCCGCAACAATAATATGTGAGGGTCGGGTTGCACGCCACAACAATGATATTGAGGGTCGGGTTGCACGCCGCAACAATGATATTGAGGATCGGGTTGCACGCCGCAACAGTAAAAGGTGAGGATCGGGTTGCGCGCCGCAACAATGATACATGATAAATGATATGGGTCGGGTTGCACGCCGCAACAGTGGTAATTGTGGAGCGGGTTGCACGCCGCAACAATAGTAATTATGGAGCGGGTTGCACGCCGCAACAGCTATTGAGGCTATGTGTTTGTATTTGAGTATTGATTCCTTGTTCATTGTGGACCTAAGCTGTTTTAGTTGTTACTCTGGATTGCTGCTAATATTGTATCTCCCCTTAGCATGTCTCCCCTCCCATGTTGTTAATTACTTGGTATTCGATTCCCGCTGTATAGCTATAACTGCACAGGTTTATGTGATGTCCAGTCTAGCCTCGTCACTACTTCGCCGGGGTTAGTCTAGACACTTACCAGCACATGGGGTCGGTTGTGTTGATGCTACACTTCTGTGCATTTTTGCACAGGTCCAGGTTTTGAGGAGCAGCGGCAGCAGTAGTTCGGGAGCAGACTTTCCTATTCACGAGACTGAGGTAGCCTTGCAGACGTCCGCAGGCCCGTCGTCTCTTCTTTATGTTTCCTTTTGACTGTTGCCTCATTGTTTTCGAGACAGACAACTGTTATATTTCTTTCAGACCTTTGTATTTAGTTTATTCTTAGTAGTTTGTGAGTAACGTGACACCAAATCTTGGGTAGAGGCTATGGTTGACTATTCCACGTTTTGATTCAGACTTATAAATTAGACTTCCGCTATTATTATTATTAAATTCCATGTTTCTTATTGATGCTATGGATTGTTAACAGATTTATTTATTAATGAAAGGTAAATAAGTTGGCTTGCCTAGCTACCACGAGTAGGCGCCATCACGATCCCGATGGTGGGAAATCCGGGTCGTGACAAGTTGGTATCAGAGCACTAGGTTACATAGGTCTCACAACTCACGGACAAACTTAGTAGAGTCTGAGGGGTAGGTACGGAGACGTCTGTACTTGTTCCCCATAGTCTATTGAGTTAGGAAAACCTCTCATTTGTTCTTTCTTGTCGTGCGATTGGTTCTCAAATGCTGACTGAA
>NW_017672234.1:0-13707 GCF_001879085.1 Nicotiana attenuata | reverse complement strand
CAGGCCTTATCTAGACTTGTTCGTGATAGTCTTTATAGATGATATTCTGGTGTACTCCCGCAGCCAGGAAGAGCACGAGCAGCACCTCAGAGTGGTTCTTCAGACTCTGAAGGATAGACAGTTATATGCTAAGTTTTCGAAGTGTGAGTTCTGGTTGAGTTCGGTTGCATTTCTGGGTCATATTGTATCAGCAGAGGGTATTCAGGTGGACCCGAAGAAGATTGAGGCAATCAAGAATTGGCCTCGACCAGCTTCAGTGACCGAGATTCGGAGTTTCTTGGGGTTAGCAGGTTATTATCGTCGGTTCATGGAGGGATTTTCATCTATTGCAGCGCTGATGACCGATTGAGCCAGAAGGGTGCCCAGTTCAGATGGTCGGATGAGTGTGAGGCGAGCTTTCAGAAGCTCAAGACAGCTCTGACTACGGCAACGGTGCTGGTTCTGCCCACAGGTTCAGGGCCCTATGCTGTTTATTGTGATGCTTCCCGTGTTGGGCTTGGAGCAGTGTTGATGCAGGATGGAAAGGTTATTGCCTACGCTTCGAGGCAGTTGAAAATTCACGAGAAGAATTATCCGGTTCATGATCTAGAATTGGCAGCTGTTGTTCATGCTTTGAAGATTTGGAGGCATTATCTATATGGTGTGACGTGTGAGGTGTATACGGATCACAAGAGCCTTCAGTACCTGTTCAAGCAGAAGGAGTTGAATGTGAGGCAAAGGAGATGGCTAGAGTTGTTGAAAGATTATGATGTTACTATCTTATATCACCCGGGTAAGGCCAATGTGGTGGCTGATGCATTGAGTAGAAAGTCCGCCAGCATGGGTAGTCTTGCTTATATCCCGGTCAGCCAGAGACCGCTTGCTTTAGATGTTCAGGCTTTGGCCAACCGATTTGTGAGATTAGATATTTCTGAGCCTAGCAGAGTGTTGGCTTGCACGGTCGCTCGTTCTTCTCTATTGGAGCGTATCCGTGATCGGCAGTTTGATGATCCCCATTTGTGTGTCCTGAGAGACACGGTGCAGCGTGGAGGTGCCACGAAGGTGACCTTGGATGATGATGGTGTTTTAAGATTGCAGGGGCGAGTTTGTGTGCCTAATGTTGATGGGATTCGAGAGTTGATCTTAGCAGAGGCCCATAGTTCTCGGTATTCTATTCACCCGGGCGCCGCGAAGATGTATCAGGACTTGCGGCAGCATTATTGGTGGCGTAGGATGAAGAAGGATATTGTTGCGTATGTGGCTCGGTGTCTGAACTGTCAGCAGGTCAAGTATGAGCATTAGAGACCCGGCGGTTTGTTTCAGAGGATTGAGCTCCCCGAGTGGAAGTGGGAGAGGATTACCATGGATTTCATTACTGGACTTCCGCTGACTCGGAAGAAGTTTGATGCTATTTGGGTCATTGTTGATAGGCTGACCAAGTCAGCACATTTCATTCCAGTGGCAGTCTCCTATTCATCCGAGAGGTTAGCTGAGATTTATATCCGGGAGATTGTTCGCCTTCATGGAGTGCCGGTATCTATCATTTCGGATGGGGGTACGCAGTTTACCTCACGCTTCTAGAGAGCGGTTCAGCAGGAGTTAGGTACCCAGGTCCAGTGGAGCACAGCGTTCCATCCTCAGACGGACGGTCAGTCCGAGCGGATTATTCAGATTTTGGAGGATATGCTCCGGGCTTGTGTTATTGACTTTGGAGGTTCATGGGATCAGTTCTTGCCTTTAGCAGAGTTTGCCTACAATAACAGTTACCAGTCGAGCATCCAGATGGCTCCTTATGAGGCCTTATATGGTAGGCGGTGTCGGTCTCCGATTGGATGGTTCGAGCCGGGAGAGGCTCGATTGATAGGCACAGATTTAGTTCAGGAGGCCTTGGAGAAGGTCAAGGTCATTCAGGACAGACTTCGTTTAGCTCAGTCTAGGCAAAAGAGCTATGCAGATCGTAAGGTTCGAGATGTAGCTTTCATGGTTGGTGAGCGGGTATTGCTCCGGGTGTCGCCGATGAAGGGCGTGATGAAGTACGGAAAGAAGGGCAAGCTTAGCCCTAGGTACATTAGTCCGTTTGAGATTCTTGATCGAGTGGGAGAGGTGGCTTATAGACTTGCATTGCCACCTAGCTTATCAGCCGTGCACCCAGTTTTTCATGTGTCTATGCTTCGGAGGTATCACGGCGATCCTACCCATGTATTAGACTTCAGCACTGTCCAGTTGGACAAAGATTTATCTTATGAGGAGGAGCCGGTAGCTATTCTAGACCGGCAGGTCCGACAATTGAGATCTAGGAGTTTTCCCTCTGTTCGTGTTCAGTGGAGAGGTCAGCCCCCTGAGGCCTCGACCTGGGAGTCCGAGTCCGATATGCGGAGCCGTTATCCACATCTATTTCCTGACTCAGGTACTTCTTTCTTTTGTCCGTTCGAGGACGAACGGTTGTTTTAGAGGTGGAGGATGTGACGACCCAAAGGGTCATCACCTATTTCCTCATCCATTCCGTGCTTCCGAGGCCTTAAAACCTCATTTTTACTTGCCTCGATTTGCGTGCGCAGTCCGGGCGCGTAGCCGGAAAGCTTTTATGTTGAAATATGTGAATTCTGTACAAAATTTGAAGAAATTTGATATTAATATGATTATAGTTGACTTTGGTCAACATTTTTGGTAAACGGACCCGGACCCGAGATTTGGACGGTCCCGGAAGGTCCGTAGAAAAATATGGGACTCGGGCATGTGCCCGGAATCGAATTCCGAGGTCTAGAGCCCGAGATACGAATTTTTTCGTGAAATTATTTTTCTAAAATTATTAAGGAAAATGGAAATGAAAATTTGATTAAAAGACTATGGTATCGGGCTCGTATTTTGGTTCCGACGCCCGGTACAAGTCTTAAATATGTGTTAAGCGCTTTCTGTAAAGTTTGGTCGAAATCGGACGTCGTTTGGCGTGTTTCGGACTATGAGTTCAAAGCTTGAAAGGTTATGAAGTTTAGAAGAAGAATCATGTGTTTTGAGGCTTGATTCAATGATTTTGATGTTATTTTGGCGATTTGATCGCACGAGCAAATCCGTAGGATGTTTTTGAGGTTGTATGCGTGTTTTGTTTGGAGCCCCGAGGGCTCGGGTGAGTTTTGGATAGGTGTCGAGTTGCATTTTTGAACTTTGAAAAAAAAAAATTGCAGATCAGGTCTGGTATTCTCGCATTTGCGAAAGATTCCTCGCAAATGCGAGACTCGCAATTGCGAGTTCCCCATCGCAAATGCGAGATGGAAGGGTTTCAGCTTGGGTCGCAAATGCGACGCCACTGTTCGCAAATGCGATATGGCCATGATCGCAAATGCGATCGGATGTTCGCAAATGCGAACCTAGTCCACCAGACCCGAGTTCGCAAATGCGATCCCTGTGGTCGCAATTCCCAAGCCTGTGATGTTCGCAAATGCGAACTTACCTTCGCATTTCCCATATCCGAGGCCCAGCAAATTTTATACTTAGTCCACTTTTCACCATTCTTTCAAAACCCAAACACCATAGGCGAATTTTCAAGAGCAAACTTCATCCCAAATCACTTGTAAGTTGATTTTTACTCAATTGTTTCAATCTTTAACATCATTAAACATGTTTTCCACTTGAAATCAAAGATTTTCATGGGTGAAATTGGGATTTTTGGGTAGAACCTAGGTTTTCTCTAAATTGGGGAGTTGGACCTCGATTTGAGGTCCGATTTCAAAACAAATTATATAGTTGAACTCGTGGGGGAATGGGTAACCATATTTTGGTTCGAACCTCGAGTTTTGACCACGTGGACCCGGGGGCGATTTTGGAATTTTTGGGAAAAACTTGGGAAACTCATTTTTTTTATGCATTCAAATTGATTCATATAATGTTTATTAAGTAATTGAGCAATGTGTGATTAGATTCGAGCGAATTGGAGGTGGAACCGCGAGGTAAAGCAATAGTTGAGGATTAAGTGGATTTCAAGGCTTTGAGGTAAGTGTTTGGTTTAACCCTAGCTTGAGGGAATAGGAGTTGAGTCTTGTTGATAATTGCTATGTGATCGAGTACGATGTATAGGCATGGTGACGAGTATCTATACATTGGTGTCTAGCATGACTGTGAGTCCTTATAATGTAATTATCATGAACTGATTATGAATTCCATGTTTATTGGAGTATTTCTATATGTTGTGAATAACATGTGAATGGTGATATGATAATTTGATCCCTAGGAGCATTGGCTCGAATTGTGATATGAATATTAGAAAGTATATAGAAATGTACTTGTTTCTATTGAGGAGTCGTCGGCTCCAGTTGTAGAACGTATTGTGACAGTACGAGTGATAATTGAGCCTCTAGAGCATTTACTCGAGTTGTGAAGAGAAGAGATCATTATGTTGCCCTCTTGACGGGCTATTGTTTGGTTGTGACTCCTCTGCATTGTGTTCTTGACGGATACTAGGGTCGCTTAGGTTAATGTTTCCTTGTGTTGTGGGATGACTATAGTTATAGCTGAGGTGGTTAAGTAACGTAATAGGCTAGTTATCAATGGGGTGGTTAGGTGAGGAAATCGGTTAGATATAGCTGAGATGGTTAATTGTGGTAATAGGTTGGTTATAGCTGTGGTGGTTAGATGTTGGAACTAATGTGGTTATAGTAATCCCCTTGCCGGAATATTTGAGATGATGTTTTGTTCCCTTACTGGGAAGTCGTTATATTGTTGTTTGTGACGGAATATGAGATAAGAAATTTCTTGGAGCTTGGGCTCCAGTGATATCGTGAGATAAGAAAAGTANTGTATATTTATAACTGCACAGGTTTATGTGATATCCAGTCTAGCCTCGTCACTACTTCGCCGGGGTTAGGCTAGACACTTACCAGCACATGGGGTCGGTTGTGCTGATGCTACACTTCTGTGCATTTTTGCACAGGTCCAGGTTTTGAGGAGCAGCAACAGCAGTAGTTCGGGAGCAGACTTTCCTATTCACGAGACTGAGGTAGCCTTACAGGCGTCTGCAGGCCCGGCGTCTCTTCTTTATGTTTCCTTTTGACTGTTGCCTCATTGTTTTCGAGACAGACAACTGTTATATTTCTTTCAGACCTTTGTATTTAGTTTATTCTTAGTGGTTCGTGTGTAACATGACACCAAATCTTGGGTAGAGGCTATTATTAATTGTTCCGCATTTTGATTCAGATTTATAAATCAGACTTCCGCTATTATTCTTAGTAAATTTCATGTTCTATATTGATGCTATAAATTGTTAAAATAATTGTTTAGTGATGAAAAGGTAAATAAGTTGGCTTGCCTAGCTACCACGAGTAGGCGCCATCACGATCCCGATGGTGGGAAATCCGGGCCGTGACATACCGGGCCTCGAAAATCAAGCCTGGAGCCCATACATAACTATTCTCTCCAATATTAATCATAATTAATTATTTAATTTATTAAGTTAACAAAATTCTAAAAATGTTTTAAGGATAACTCGGTGCTACCGGGCCTCAAAAATCAAGCATGGAACCCATACATAACTATTCTCTCCAATATTAATCATACTTAATTATTTACTTTATTACACTAACACAAACAATTAATTTTGTTTAAATTATAGTAGACGACATGGCCTTTCCTCCGCCTGCGCATCCTGGACCTGCCGAGGATCAGCTACTAGTGCTGCAGGGCGACCATAGGTCCTCCTATGTTTGGGAGGGACAACTATCGATGCAGGCTCTCCGCCCCAGGAGGCCTGATGATTTGTGGGAGTTTATTGCGGGGCATCCTTTCCATGAGCACGTAGTAGAGAGCCTCCAGACTACGGGATTATATACCATTTTTGAGCTTGGACGGATGCAGCTTGATTGGTCGCTCATCACAGCCTTGGTAGAGCGGTGGCGACCGGAGACGCATACATTTCACTTGCCCACTGGAGAGGCCACCATCACGCTGCAGGATGTCCAGGTTTTATACGGACTGCGCGTAGAGGGACGCGCCTTCGCACTGCCCCACCACTAGAGAGGGATGACACGTGCACAGTTGGCGGATATGATGGGGCAGTTGACTGGTTCTAGACCTCAGGGTGACCGGGGTGGCAGTCGCATTGCTTTGTCATTCATTAGAGATCAAATGGCGGAGTTGCACCCAGATATTACCCACGAGACGGAGCATCTTTGGATTCAGAGGTACACTCGGTTGACGTTGCTCCTGCTTTTCGGGTGTGTCTTGTTCCCGGACACTTCGGGGAGTAAAGTGAGTATGCGCTTTCTCCATTGTCTTGAGCAGCTGGATGAGCTACCCCAGTACAGTTGGGGTGCTACTGTTCTGGCGTATCTGTATAGGAGCATGTGTCGGGCGAGCATAGGTCCAGCGGTTGATATATGTGGTTTTCTGCCCCTCCTACAGGTGCAAAAAATTTCCGAATACTTTGTTCTTTACTCCAAATTCTATATCGTGAAATGACTCATAAATTTACATCAACATTTTATCTTAGGTTTGGGCCTGGCAGCGGATCATGCCGTTGCAGCCACCTCTACTACCACTTCCGCCCGATGAGGATTATCCGCTTCTCCCTCTAGCTATCAGGTGGATTCTCCGGCGTGGGAACTACCGAGGGACGGATGCTCATCATAATCTCCCCCTTCTCAGGGATGTGTTAGATATGTTGGTGGACGGACAGGTAATATGTACCTACACTTGGTTGTTTTAAATTAAGTTGTGTTTTGTGTACTCATTTTTATGTTATTATTTGGTAGTTCATCTGGACGCCATACAACATCGAGTTGCTTGGTCAGCTACCCGCTTGTTGCTCGACCGGCTGATTTGGAGCACCTCCGTCCCGATGATCTTCTGGGATCACGTTGAGTATCATGCCACTGAGCGTGTGCTTTGACAGTTTGGCCGTCCTCAGCCTATACCGAGGGAGCCTAGATGGGAGGCTACACACTATCAGCGGGACGACCGTGCCAGCATGGACAAGGAGTATATTGGATGGCTACAGCAGCAGATAGCTTATTGGGAGGACCGAGCTGAGCGCATTCCGCTACCACCTATAGTTTTCCAGGAGGCCAGTATTCATCTGTATGCTGAGTGGTACCGCCGTCAGACCCGAATGATGATCGGGAACCCCGTTCATGTACTTGGCGAACGCTACAGACCGTACGCCGAGAGGCACGAGGCACTGGTATGTTTTTGTGGCTTATTAATATCTTATAATTGTGATATAGCGTTATTTAATTACTATTTTAAATGTTTCACAGGGTATTGGGCATCATCGCATCTACCAGTTGGGATAGGAGATGCAGCAGCGTGCCGACATCCCTGAAGTGGTTGAGTATGGCCGGCAGGTGGCTGAGATGGCTCGTCTGACACTGTTGCTGGCGAGAGATGCCGAGAGGTTAGACCATGAGCCTCAGTATGTGGCTCCAGAGGCCTACCAGTGGGGTAGGCCAGTCCCACGAGCCAGGGGTAGGGCACCAGGAAGGGGTGCCCCACGAGGCAGCGGTGCCCCACGGGGTCGCAGGGGACGGCAAGGAGGTGGTCAGCAAGGGGGCGTTGAGGTACCTGTCGACCCACCTGCTGAGGGACATGACGAGGATTTCGGAGTTGGGGGCTTTGGAGATGATCAGCAGGGTTATATGCCTCATGCAGATGAGCCTTCCAGCAGCATGCCTTCGTATAGCCTTCAACTATTTTTGCCAGCATCGCAGGTCACCCCGTCAGGAGCATTGTCGATCATGGGTACATTCGACGGGGATGTAAATTAGTACTTCGCATGCCCATCTACCGCAGCTGAGGATCGGCCGGCCCGGGACGTGGATGGCGGGCGCAGGTTGAGTTATCCATCGTCCCCGGCAGTTCATGCGGATCTACCACAGGCGGCGGTATGTTTGTATCACTTTAATATTTCAATTTGTTTTCTTTTCCTTAAATAGCTGCCATTAATTAATTGTTACTTTCTTATGCAGTCTTCGTCCCAGCCCATCTTTGAGGACACTACATGCGGTGATGAGCACACCATGGATACATATACCTAGGAGGTCGACGAGACCATGGTGAGAAAATATTTCTCTTACTTAAAATAATAGTACATTTTGTAGGTTAAGATAATAATACATTTTCATAAAATAATACATTTTCACATGCTAAGATTACTTCTTTTTTTATAGGTTGCTGACGGCCCGACGGCCTATTCTTCCGATCCTGCCAGTTGTAGTGTCGATGCTGCTAAACATCCTCACATAAAGAGGCGGCTTGATGATGATGATCCAGATAGTGTGCCCGGGCGATAGGGGATGCGACTTAGGCCAGCAGCAGCATTGAAGCACAAAGGCTGCGACACTCACTGATTTACTTATGTATTAACTTTGTGTAAATAGTGCTTTATGTAAATAATGGTAACTATTATCTTTTAATAACAATTTTATTTTAATTGCATCTGAACAACAATTTTACTTAAACAGTACAACTCAAACACAAACCTTACAAACCTAACACAAAAACAAACAGTAGAAGTAATGAAAGCACTTGACAAAGGAAACATGAAGATACAATACAACACTCAACACGTAAATGCCATTGCTTAGTTACGACCGCCTAGTATTCTCTGCTTCATCCTCTCGAGCTTTTTTTTACCAATTTTTTTATTCTCTTCTTCCACCTCCTTGACCTTCGCCTTCAACTCTTCAATTTCTTGCTTCGATTGGCGCTCTCTGTCCCACTGCCCCATACACACATCTTGAAGATGATACAACTTGTCTTTGTAGTATTCCTGCTCACATGGTTCATCAACGCATACCTTAAAATTGCATATAGGTACGTCGGGTTGCCTATAAAACTTGTTCATACACGCCCAGTAGCGGCGTCCAGCTTCTTCCCATTCATTGTACATCATGCTTTTGATTCCACAGTCGCACTTTGGGCAACGAAGGGGTCGTTGAGACATTTCTTAAAGAGAAGTTTGGTTTTATGGAAAATCTCGATTATAGGTTGTTGTGAAGCGCAGAAAATAACTCGAATGCGCTCGTTATTTATAGGCAAGATTTCAGATTGATCATAGTATTATACTGCGAATTACATATTAAATTTCTCTGACACGAAACAGGGTTTTCACACGATTGTCAGCTCTTTCAGAACAACATGACAACTCAACAAAACGTAGTATTATACTGCGAATTACATAGTAAATTATTCTGATACAAAAAGCAGGGTTTTCACACGATTTTCAGCTTTTTCAGAACAACATGACAACTCAACAAAACATAGTATTATACTGCGATTTACATATTTAATTATTCTGATACAAAAGCAGGGTTTCACACGGTTTTCAGCTTTTTCAGAACGACATGACAACTCAACAAAACGTAGTATTATACCACGATTAACATTTTAAATTTCTTTGACACGAAACATGGTTTTCACATGTTTTTCAGCCTTTTTAGAACGACATGACAACTCAACAAAACGTATGTATTATACCACGCTTTACATATAATTTTTTTAAAAATTTTTTAGTTTGGAGTTCTTTAGCAACAATAATAAGTTGAATATTTGAACAATTCTATGAAGAAAATAATACATTATGTATTTAATGACAACAACTCTACTATAACAATATTTTTATTGGAACAGAATTTGAACAGCAATTTTATTTGAACATGACAACACAAACACAAAAGCGGCAAATCTAAAGATACAAACAGTACAACTAATACAAACACATGACAAGAGAAACATAAAAATACACTACTATGCTTATCACGTACAAGCCAGTGTTTAATCACGACCGCGTACTACAATTTGCTCCAACCACTCGATTTGTTCTTCCAATTTTTTTTTCTCTTCTTCTACCTCGTTGAGTTTGGCCTTCAACGCCTCAATTTTATCGTTGGTTCGACGCTCGCATACCGCTTGGCTTGTACATGTACAATGAAGGTGATAAATTCTTTCTTTGTAGTACTCCTGGTTACATGGTTCATCCATCCAAGCCTCAAATTCACATGTAGGCTTGCCGGGTAGCTCATCAAGCTTGTTCGTACATGCCCAGTAGCGGCGTCCACCATCTGGCCACCATTTGTACAAACTGCATTTTTCTCCGCAGTAGCATCTTGGGACGTAAACGTTTTGTTCAGACATTTGTTATAGAGAAACTTTGGTTATTGTTAAGCGAAGAATATAAGTAGCATGCGACCGTTAATTATAGTCAATATTTCACACAAAACGTAGTATTATACTGCGATTTACATATTAAATTATTCTGATACAAAAACAGGGTTTTCACATGGTTTTCAGCTTTTTCAGAACGACTTGACAACTCAACAAAACGTAGTGTTATACTGCGAATTACATATTAAATTTCTCTGACACGAAACAGGGTTTTCACATGATTGTCAGCTCTTTCAGAATGACATAACAACTCAACAAAACGTAGTATTATACTGCGAATTACATATTAAATTTTTCTTACACGAAACAGGGTTTTCACATGGTTTTCAGCTTTTTCAGAACGACGTGACAACTCAACAAAATATAGTATTATACTGCGATTTACATATTTAATTATTCTGATAAAAAAACAGGGTTTTCAGCTTTTTCAGAACGACATGACAACTCAACAAAACGTAGTATTATATTGCGAATTACATATTAAATTTCTCTGCAAAAAAAAAAGCTTTTTCTTCATTCATTCAAGCTTTTGAACCACGCTTTACAGCTTTTTAAGAACGACTTTGTAACTGATAAAACACATTATTGTACCACGCTTTACATATTTAATTTATTTTTTAACGAAATTTTTTTTATACCACATTCTTGGTCATGTTTACTAACACCCATACCTCAATATTTGAACCAACCATATCAAAATATAACGTTAAAAAATAAGATGTAACAAGATTGTGGAAATTTATTTTATTTCATATATATTGAAACAAACACAACTACAGACATGTATTATAAAAAATAAAACCAAAATAAAAGACTAGGGGTATCCTTGATAGTTGGGTACATTGGACGAACTTGCACCAGGATTACCACCGCCACGCACACCACCTGAAGGACATTTACGATGGTCGTGTCCTGTTTGCGAGCATATGCCACATTTACGCGCATAAACGGACTCACCAACATCCATTTGGTTCCGTATACGCGTTCTCTTTTGCACTTTCAGCTTGCGCAAATAGTCCTTGTTACATACCAACTTAAAAGGTTCCGACGGCCAATAATACTCAGCACCTAATGGATGCAACTTCCCACTATACGTGTCTACGTATGCAGCAACACTGTATTGCCTATCAATATAGTTTGTTGCCCCATAACCAACTTGTTGAAAGCACTTCAACGCATGTGCGCACGGCATGTGGTAGATGGTCCATTTCCCACATGAACATAACCTTCTATTTTCATTCACCGTCTGTAGATTATTCCCACGGTGTCCGTTGATAGCGGTCTTAACTTCAAAAATACTCTGTTCATGATCGTACTGAAGAATGAATGCCACTGTGCTCGCCTCCTGGACCTTTCAGATCTTCTCATGGGTATTGGCATAAATTCAACACCCCTGTCCATCAATGCCGATGCAGCTGCATGCCTTTCAACAAACCTCTCCGCACTCTGTTTGAATGTCATGCGGACCATGGCAGTGACAGGCAGTCCACGGGCAGACTTCAACAAGCCGTTGAATGACTCCGACACGTTTGTAGTAAGGGCTCCCCATCGTCTGCCGCCATCAGCATGCAATGTCCACATGTGAAGCTCATGTTGCATCAACCAAGTATAGGCTCGTGGTTCTATCTGCCGGATCGCTTCCATGCGCCTCGTGAATTTGCACTGTTGGTGCTCAGTTACAGCCATCCACATTAAGTCATGCAAGGCCTTGTCAGGAAATTTCTTCTGGAAATTGGCCTTCAGGTGCCTCACACAGTAACGGTGGTATGCATATGGTTCGTGCCATTCAGGCAAGTGACGTACAGAACTTAAAATACCACCATGCCGATCAGATATTAGACAAATACCTGAACATTGTTTGACAACGTGCTGCTTCAAGTGGTTCAAGAACTGCGTCCACGTCTCTTCACTTTAGTTGGCACAAATGGCAAAAGCTAGTGGAAATATTTGTCCGTTAGCATCTGCTGCAACTGCAATCAAAAGCTTAATATCATAATTTCCATAGACATGAGTACCGTCTATGGAAATTACAGGACGACAATGCACAAAACCATCAATTGCTGGTTTAAATGACCAAAACACATAGTTGAAATTATATTCCGGTCTGTCCGGACTCCGCTCATGCCTCCATTCAACAACAGTCCCGGGGTTAAAGTGTTGCAGTGCGGCCATGTACCTGGGCAGATTTGAAAAAGACTTATCCCAGTCGCATAAATAAGTTCAAAGGCACGTTTGCGACCGAGATATGCCTTTCTTTTGGTTATAGTACAACCATACTCCTGGTGGACGGCTGTAATACACTCTTTAATCTTGAACCTAATGGACACTTCCAAAAATGGAATCAAGACAAGGGAAATCAATCCCACATCCAAGTTGAAGTGATTCTCATTGAATGTGTCCATTTCACATCTGTGCTCACTAATAAATTTACCCACTTTCCACAAACCTGATTTCTTCTTGGTGGCATGCAGCATCCAGTGACAACCCATAAACCACCTACGGCTTACAGCCTTGTATTACTCCGTAGTTGACTCACTTACCGTCATCTCACGACACTCTCTTATACTGTAGATTTTTACAGCCCTAATTAGGCGAGCTTTATCGCGGAAATACATGCCCTTTGATAGAACAGCTGGTCTAGATTCATCCCACATCGCTGACCGTAATTCATCATCATCCCTTGTGAGGGCATCCACGTTATGCATGCTTGGCAAATTATCAAGGTAGGGAATATTTCGCTCATGAAATGGCACGTGGGACTCGTACACTCTTGGTCTAGCGGGAGGTGGAGGAACATGCTCCCTGGTCAGCTCATGTTCAACATTCAGTTCCTCCTCCTCATCATCACCCTCATCATGGAAGGGTGTGTCATCCCCAGACTCATCCGCATTGTTGTCATAATCACTATCATCCTCCTGACTCTGCGCATCTGCCAAATCACGAGTAAAAACGTCGTCTATGGGCAACTGTGTGAGGTCAGGAGCTTCAAGAAGCTCGTTTTCACTGCACAAAAAGAACAAAAACATAAGTTACCCAATACTCAGGAAAAATACTTTAGATATAGCTATATCACTTTACTTACAAATCGTATTGTCTTGACGTTTCATGATGGATATTTTCAGGTTGGTGATAACTCCCAGATGGACCACCGTGGTCCAATACTCCAGACCTACGCAGATTCCAACTAGGGGCGAGGTCATAACTTGTAAAATTCAAATCCGGACGGTACCCCCTATAAAAAATATGAGTGTTAATACAAATTCAATTAAAACATGGAAAAAAAAACATCGCCAAAGCGTAGTAAAATTGAAGTTTACCAGTCGTCTTGTTGATTATATAAAGTGGAAAAATTATTTTGTGGCTGCTCATTCGCCGGTGGTGACAAGTTTAAATCAAGGCAAGCTCTTTCATCAGCAATCTGTTCGGCAAAAACTGCTCCAGAATAACCACCCGATGACTGGGGGTTATCCCTGCTATGCACGCCCTCATTACTGGGAAGGTCCTCCACCTTGACGTACATTTCCAATAATTTTATTACAATAAATTTCCTGTATTCACCCGGAATCCGCAAAAAATCTC
>NW_017672233.1:203917-206981 GCF_001879085.1 Nicotiana attenuata | reverse complement strand
AACAATGATGCCGCAGTGAGGTTTCTTCCGGGGGAATTTCGTCAAATCTCCTCATCGAGACGGGCTCGAGTTCTCCATTTTGGAGGTCGTCGTTCCTGGACGGGCGTGCGTGAGTGGTGATACACCTGTGAGGACTTGAGGTCCTGTCACTCCCAGGGAATTTTGTTGTTTCTGACTTCCGCGAAATGAGTCCCGGGATCGTATCTCTGGGAGACGGTTGTTGTAGGAGTCTCCACGAGCGTGAGTCGATCTTTACGATTATGTCTTCCAGCATCCTCACTGTTACAGTATAGGTTGTTGGTTCGTCGTTGCTCGATACCTCGGGTACTGGATCGGAGCGAGGAGATATTTTGGGTGCTGCCGCGCCGAGAGTCTCCAGGCGGCTCTGTAGCTGATAGATAGCCAAATGTTGCTCCTGCAACATTTTAAAAATAATACGAAGATTAACTTCCTGTTCTACCGGGGCTGGGATTTTTCGGGCTTCCTGTTGGTTAGCGTATTACGTGCCGCCATTGGAGTGCAAGATTTTGTTACCCTGCTGTGGAGCGTACGAATCCGCGTCCGCTTTAACCGATCTAGATGCGTTATCGAGGTCCTACGATGTCGTGCCAGCCGTTAGGACGACCATATTGTTTTCTTTGCAATTTTTGGGGTTATTGTCCTCGATTTCCCTTATCGAGCTGATCATTAACCTGAAATCGAAAGATCTTAGGCAAGAAAAAGTGTGAAAGATATCGTGCATTTAGGTGACAAAACTAACAAGAGAATAATCACTATTATTTTTAGCCCCGCGGTTGGCGCCAAACTGTTTACCGTGAAAATGGTAACAGCAATTAAATTTGTAAATGGGATTCTAAAAATACGTGATCTATTCCCGAGCTAGTTTGTGAGGGTAATTGCGATAAAACGAGAAGTAAGACAATAAAGATCGAGTTAGCCAAAGTGATAATCGAACCAGTGAGGGGACGTTCCCGGGCGTAGAGCAAGTCAGTAGATACCTTGGGGCCAAGCCTCGAGCCTATCTCGGGCTTATCGAGGGTAGTCGGGAAAGGGGTAACAGATAAAGTGACAAGTAAGTAAGGCTTTATATTATCAATTTCGAGCTGAATGATAGAGAACAAACAAAGAAACAATAAAATGCTAAGGTGACCTCGGGGTCGATGAACACTGATAACTTAGAAGAAAGAAAGAAAGAGAGAGATATTATTGCATTATGGAGAAGTGGAGCAACAACAGCCCTTTACAAGGTGAGGTGAGTCCCCCTTATATAGGCGAGGGGACTCGGTAAAGTACGTATATATTATTTACAAGAGTAGAAAGATGGGACGGCCTGATGCAAGTCCTCTTCGTAAGCTACAGATAGACCGGTCCTATCAGGTGTAGCTATGTGTTTAGGAGACCTTTTCTCTTGTCCTGACTTCGGACCCTGCTTCCTTCGATTCGGACCCGATGAGCCCTGAGGTTGAGAACTTGATCGTGGCCTTCCACCCTCGGGGTCTTGGGGAAGGCTTCCAAAAAATGTCTTGATAGCAAAAAATCAAGTCTTCTGATTTTACCGCGTACAATACTTCTCTAGGAAGAGAATGGAGAACTGATGCCAGGTAAGGGGCTCTGCACCAACAGGCCTACGCCTCTCATAAGCTTCCCACCAAGTGAAGGAAGCTCCAGAAAACTCAAAAGTAGTAAATGAGACTCCACTGGTCTCCAGAATACCCGTTGTACGAAGAATCCTCTGAAACTTGTCCAAGAAACCCTAGGCATCCTCGGCTTCTACACTAGTGAACGTCGGAAGCTGAAGTCTAACAAACCTCTCCAATCGACGCTGCTCGCCATCAAGCATAAGTGGTACTACATAATCCTGAGCAGGTGCAACCGGCTGGGTTGGTGGTGCCTCCAGTGTCTGCAGTCCCTGAACAACCTGCATGGGTGTACAGGCGGCGGGAGTCTGAGTGCCTCCCCCAGCATGAGAAGTAGCTGCTGTATTAGAAACTGTGACCAGTTGAGCAAGACTGGTGCACACGGTCAAGATCATAGCCAAGGTCTCCTGAAGACCCGGAATAACAATAGGCACAATCGGTACGTGAGCTGGTCCTGTTGGAGCATCCCCCTCTAGAACCTGATCATGAACTGGGGTGGCTGGTAGATCTGCAGGTGCTTCCCTATCTGCGGTATGGGCTACACCCCTGCCCCTACCACGGCCTCGACCATGACCTCGGCCTCCAGTGGCCCAAACTGGTTGTATTAGTGGTCGTCTGTCCTAACCGGTAGAACATGTCCTCATCATCTGTGAGAGAATAGAATAACACAAGTTTAGTTACCCGAATCAACAGATTCGCACGACAAGAATTCAAGAATGTGAAGTTTTTCTTAAAGGTTCTGCAGCCTCCTGAAGATAAGTACAAACGTCTCCGTACCGATTCGCGAGACTCTACTAAACCTTCTCATGACACGTGAGACATATGTAACCTAGGCTCTGATACCAATTTGTCACGACCCTAAAACCAACCCAGTCGTGATAGCGCCTATCGTGGAACTAGGCCAGCGGACATATTTTCCAAATAATTCATATTTTATTTAGAACTTAAATAAAATCATTTTTCAACTGAAATTCCATACAAGATATAAAGTCAAAACCAAACTAAAAGTAGAAAATTAATGCCCGACCTCGGATGTCACTAAGTCATAAGCAATACTACATTTTTCCGAAACACAACTAGACCAACATAGTCTGAAAATATCCAAATATACTAGAAGGAAGATAAAGAAAGAGAAAGGCGGAACTACAAACGTCAGGCAGCTACCTCGCTATCACTGGTGAAATCCGCGTATGGAACAGTCAACAGCCTCTACCGTGGCCTGAGATATCTGGATCTGTACACAAGATGCAGGGGGTAACGTGAGTATACAAACTCAGTAAGTAACAAGTCCAAACTATGGACTGACTGGTAGTAACGATCCAAACCTCAATAGGTAATTACAATTTAACTGTACAGTAAAGTAGGCATGCTTGCAATTCAAGTATTCATCTCAACAGTAAGTAAATATAAATCTGAAACAGTGTGAA
>NW_017672233.1:156706-202305 GCF_001879085.1 Nicotiana attenuata | reverse complement strand
CTCGAGAAGTTCGTTTTAGAGTATCGATTTGTCTTCTTTGAGGTAAGTATCTCTCCTAACCTTGTGTGGGGGATTTTCCCTTGGGATTTAAGTCTTTTATGTTATTGAAGTTCGTGTACGCGAGGCGACGAGTGCGTTCTCGGACTTATTTGTGGAAAGTTGGCCTTTAGGGTTCTTAGGTTCTTATATTCACTGTGTATGAAGTTGTTCGTGATACGTTTGAGTTCCTATTTGCTGGTTTCACTTATACGTGCTTTAATTAGAATTAATTGCTTTAAGATTCACTCATATTGCCTATTTTACCCTTATTTGACTTAACTGAAGATTTTGCCTCTTCTATCGCCATGCTATCGTTTCATAAATAGGTATCTTTAATAGAAATTATTATTTTCTTGTCCTATAACTATTTAGTCTTAATTGGAATTTTTGTTATCTTCTGATACTTACCATTTTTTGAATTATTGTATATCCTTCAAATTGCTCAACTTTAAAAGGAGTTTAGATAACCTATATCTTAGTTGACTTGCCTTTATTTGGAACTATTTGACTCGTGTTGGCTTCCTTATTGTTTACTTGTATATTGTGGGATCTTTGCTACATATTAGTTTTCCCTTGTTGAATTGTTCCTTTATGCCTAGCATTCTTTACTGTGGTTATTCATTGTGAACTGGTTCTACCGTTTCTTTGTGATTTAATGTTCTTGAGTTGATTTACTCACCGTGCTATGTATTATTGTTATTTTTGCTACTGTACTTGTTGTGGTGATGTACAAGGTTTCTGCCGTGCTGTAACTGTTATCTCATTTGGTTGCGCTGCATATTTAGTTTGTGACTACGGGACGGTATCCTGATAGATCCCCCCTGTTCTACATATTTACTTTGGGACTACCGAATGGTATTCTGGTAGATACCCCTGCACGTTTACGTTTGGGACTACGGGACGGTATCTTGGCAGATCGCCCCGTTCTGCATGTTTACTTTGGGACTACGGAATGTTATTCCGGTAGATCCCCCTGCACATATACGTTTTGGACTATGGGACGGTATCCTAGGAGATCCCCTGTTGTTATCACTGTGTCTGAGCTGTTATCTTTCATTGATGCCATTCCTATGTAGACATTCTACATGTTGTCCGTTCTTTTCCTTGTGCTTACTTGATGTATAATTATGTTAGGACACTTGCACAGGCACACACATGGCTTAAGCACCCTTATCGGATAAGAGGTTTCTTGATATTATTGAGTATAGAAGCACACCTTGTTTTACTTGCCTTCCATGTGAGAATGGCTCTATTCGGCACGTGAGTTGTCAGTATGATTATGAGGTGTGATAAGGGCACAGGATGCCAAGTTTTAGGTTCAGTACTGAGACCCGTATTGTATGATTATGAGATAGGTGTCACAGGGTGACATATAATCGGATATTTATTGGAAAGAATTATATTTCGCATGTATTTATTTTGAAAGAACTATTTTTGAAAAACACTTATTTGAAGAAGTATTATTTCAAATATATTTTATCACATGAAAGATTTGACTAATTGATTGAAGTTTTGTTGGCTAAGACCTGATGTGAAAACTGCATAGTTGCTGAGTATTTACTTGTCTTTGCTTTATTTGTTTATTTCGGATTTGGTGTATCTCTGTTCACTTTTCCTGTGTCTTATTATGGTATTCTCGTTGTTACTTGTTTTTCTTCCTTATTTAATTACTGTATTGTCAGCCATATCACATGGTCTTTATATAGATAACATGTTCTGTGTTTCTATAACGTATACTTTTTCAGTTTATTTAGACCAGTTGGATCTTGACTGTTCCTCGTCACATACTCCACTGAGGTTTAGTTCTGATACTTTACTGGGCACTGCGCTGTGTGCTCATATTACTTTCCGTACATCTTTTTGTACAGACCCAGTTATGATCGTTAGTAGGCTATGCAGATTCTTGCGAGGAGACTTACGGTAACCCTGTTTTGCGTTTCACAGGCTTTGGAGTCAACTTCCTATTTTGTATTCACATGTTGTATTTGTTCAAAACAGTTGTATCTAAAGGTTGTAGCGAACTCAGTAGAGTCGTTATGCTTTGTACTACCAGTTTTGAGAAATTGTAAATACTATAAAGATTTCCATATCGAGACTATTAAACATTCTTTATTATTGTAGATATTCAATAAATGTTAGACTTACCTAGTCCCTAAGACTAGGTGCCATCACGAAACCCAACGGAGGGGAAATTGGGTCGTGACATGTTGGTAGTAGAGCTTTAGGTTCATATGTGCTACGAGTCATAAGTGGTTTTAGTAGAGTTTTGTAGATCGGTAAGCAGACATCTGTACTTATCTTCGAGAGCCTATGGAACTATTATGACAATCTCACTTATTCCGTTCCTATCATGCGAGCTTACTATTCTCGGAGTTTGAACTTTTCTTATTCCATTCTCTCATGGATGGTGAGGACACGAGCTGCAGTTAGCGATGATGCTGCTCCAAGAGCAGGTGTCGCCAGAGGTAAAGGCAGTGGCCAACGAGGAGTATGTGCCGCAGCTAGAGCACCTACTAAAGCAGCAGTTGAGGAGCCGTCAGTAGTTCCAGTTGTGGGACAAGTACCGGAGGCGCATGTTGTTACCCCCGAACTTTATGAGACTTTAGCACATTTCTTGAGCATGTTTGGTACATTGGCTTCGGCGGTGTTGATTCCGGTTGCACCAGCTACTTCACACCGGGGGAGGGACTCAGACTCCCGCCGCCCACACTCTAGATTAGCGAGTTCACGTTGGTCAAGTTGCAGGTGTCATGGCGACACAGGCTGTGGTTCCAGTTCAGCCCATGGTCCGGGCAGTAGCATTTGAGGAAGGGCAATTTAGATTGGCAAGGTTCAAGAACTATGACCCTCCTACATTCATTGGTTTGGCTTTAGAGAGCGCACGAGGTTTTATAGAGGAGTGCCATTGCATTCTCTGTGTTATGGGTATTGTTGAGACGTGTGGGGTTCCTTGTACTATGTTCCAGCTTTAGGGAGCAGCCTATCAGTGGTGGCAGGCATATGAGTTGGGTAGCCCGACCGATGCAGCTTCACTTATATGGTTTCAGTTTTCAGGGAGTTCGTACCTCAGTCCCTTCGGGATTCATGGCGCGTGGAGTTTGAGCAGCTGCGCCAGGGCACTATAGCAGTATTAGAGTATGCTGTCAGATTTAGTGATTTGGCCAGACATGCACCTGCCTTGGTCGCTACAAATAGAGAGGGAGTCCGAAGATTCATTGAGGGGCTTAGGCATGAAATCCAGCTCGGTATGACTCGGGAGCTAGAGTCAGATGATTCATTTTAGCAGATGGTAGGGATCGCTCGCTAGTTAGAGGGCATGTGGGAACGGGAGCGAAAGGACATACGAGATTAGGAGAGATAGTACGGGGAGGCGAGGAGGCCTTATAGACCGGAGAGATCTGTTGGCCCTTATTTCGAAGGCAGGGTGCGAGATGGGTGAGGTTTCGTGGGTCAGCCAGTTCAGTTTGCGCTTCAGGTATCCCATAGTGATTCAGGTGTTCATGGGTCTCAGAGGACCCGTACCGCATAATTCCACAGCCATACCAACATCGAAGTTGCTTTGAGTATGGAGATACTAGCCATGTGGTGAGATATTGTCCCCAACTTCAGACAGATGCATCACAACGAGGTATTCATGTGAGTAGAGGGCGCGAAAGAGGGGGAGACCCGGCCAGTTGATGTGTTTCATATAGAAGGCTTGAGGCCGCTACGCCAGATGATATCATTCATGTATGCTTTTGGTTTGTTATAGAGGAGCACCATCCGTATTTCATTACAGTTCTGCTTATTGGGGTGAGTTCCCCTATTTGTTGCTCCACGTATGGGTGCGTTTCATGATTAGCACTCTGCTTATGTGTTGCCCTGTTGGGAGGTTCTATGAGTGATAGCTCTTGTTTGTTTCTATTTATTCTTGAGAGTTACGATACTAGTTGTAAATTCCTATTGTCCATTACGGTAGGCTTGATGTGATTTCGGAGCATTTTTTGTTACGAGTTGTGATTTTATGCTCTACCAGTGTGGGAGCCAGCACTTGTTGTAAATTGTGATGGAATTGATCTAGTGAGAGGTTCCAACTGGTTTGATGTACACCCTATATGTGATATAGAGTTGAGGGTGAGACCCTCGTGATTTCATATGATTTGATTCGTTTGAACCGGGCTGTGTAACGCGATAGGAGTTAAAGCAGGATGATATCCTTGTGATTTGTTCATATGCTTTAATTCTTTTCTTGATATCATGTTTTGTAGGTTAGTACTGATAGCAAAATTGTGCCTGTCGGGCTTTTTTGATAGTTCCCTTATGTGTTTCGCGTTCCATATTCAGTCATTTGTTTCTGTGCTCCTTGAGCTTTAACTTGCGGGGTGTGTGCCCGGTGGTGTTAGTTGTGATTTGTTTATTTGGGTGTTTGGTTATGAGGTCTCCCTGCTTCTTGCATCACTGTCAGTGTTATAGAGGTTTGAATCATAGTTCTATTGGATATGAGCTAATGGTCGGTGCTGGATTTGATTTCGGGCAGATATCGTGATCAAAAATATTATTGTGGGCCTAGGTGTGATGTGTTATGTTGTGTGGTTGTACTCTGTGGGTGTAGGCACAAGTGGTTGCAGCTAGTTAAAACAGATACAGGATGTGGATTTTGAATCGGGTCTTTTGGAAGTGAATGGAAGGTGAGGGTTTTTGCTATGAGGCTTATCAGTGTTGGTTGAAAGACTAATTTGCAGTTGAGATGGTGTTGTCTGGCTTATGTTGATCCGGGTGACGTCCGCGGGTTTATGTATGAAGTGTGTATTCAATGATTTGAGGAGTTCGAGACGAATCTTGGAACGTTCGAGGACGAACGTTTGTTTAAGAGAGGGAGGATGTAACGATCCGGCCGGTCGTTTTGAAAATTTAAGCTCCATCTGGTGGTGGTTGAACAACTTTATAATATGTGTATCAACATGCGTGCATGGTTGAATTCAGTTACCGGATATTTCGGAGGCGAATTAGAAGAAAGAAAACTAGTTTTGGAAGCTTAAGCGGTGAGAATTTGACCGAATTTTGACATCTGAGTAAACGGCTCCGGAATACATTTTGGACGATCTCAACAGCTTCGTACTATGATTTTGGACTTAGGCATGCGTCCGGATTTGGGTTTAGAGGTCCGTAGGGTAATTTGAGGCATTTCAGCGAAAGTTGGAAAAGTTGAATTTTGGAAAGTGGAGAAGTTTGAGCCATAGTTGACTTTTGTGATAATGGGGTTGTAATGAGATTCTGAGAGTTGGAGCAGCTCCGTAATGTCATTTTTGACTTGTCTGTAAAGTTTGGCGTCATTCCGGGTTGATTTGATAGGTTTCGGCGGGAGTTCTAGAAGTTGAAAGATTTGGAAGTTCATATACATGATTCATGGCAGGATTTGCATTTCTGGCATCGTTTGATGTGATTTGAGATTTTGAGCGAGTCCGTGTTAGGTTATAGAACTTTTTTGTGTGTTTAGACGGGGTCCCGGAGGCCTCAGGTGTGTTCCGGACGAGTTTCGGATGTTTTGCATGGTTTTGAACAGGTCTGGTTCTGGTGTTTTCCCACCCGCGACCATAGAGCGCAGGTGCAGCTCTGCTTCTGCGTGAGCCTGGCTGCTTCTGCAGTCATGAAGGCCTGGGAGCTTGCTCGCTTCTGCGGAGGCTGGCACGCAAGTGCGAAGTCCGCTTCTACGATCCAGCGATCGCACCTGCGGAGAAATATCGCTCCTGCTATTTCCCGTTTCGCTTCTACGGTGCCGCTGATGCGGCTACATATCCTCAGATGCGGTCCCTGGCCCGGTTATCTGAGTTCGCAGATGTGGACTCTTTCTCGCTAATACGGTCCCGCAGATGTGGTTTCTTGTCCACATATGCGGAAGTCCTGGCAGAATCACTTAAATTATGGGTTTGACTATTTTCTGCATATTTTGAGTTTTAGACTTCAATTTTTAGAGCTTCTTTCAATTCAAACAAATCGATTGGGCAAGTGTTCTTCACCTAGTATCTAATATATTCCGTGATTTTATCTTCATTTCTATCATTTAATTTGTGTTCTGAGTTGAGAAAAATGTTGGTTTTTGAAGAAAGTTTTCAAAATGAAAAATCATGATTTGAGGAACAAATGGTATCGAAATTTGATAAATTTTGAAGGGTTGAAATCGTATCGGAATGGTTATTCGATTTTTGTGAATTTATCGGGTTTCGAGGTGCGGGTTTCGGGGTCGACTTTTTGAACTGATTTGTGGATTTTGTTAAAGATTGAGACTTTATGATCTGTAATAGTTTCTTATGAGTTTTATTTGTGCTTTGAAGTTATTTTTGTTAGATTTGAGCCGTCCGGAGGCCTTTTCACCCGAGAAGTTCATTTTAGAGTATCGGTTTGTCTTCTTTGAGGTATGTATCTTTCCTAACCTTGTGTGGGGGATTTTCCCTTAGGAATTGAGTCTTCTATGTGATTGTAGTTCGTGTACGCGAGGTGACGAGTGCGTTCTAGGACTTATATGTGGAAAGTTGGCCTTTAGGGTTCTTAGGAACTTATATTCATTGTGTATGAAGTTGTTCGTGATACATTAGAGTTCCTATTATCTGGTTTCACTTCTACATGCTTTAATTAGAATTAAATGATTTAGGATTCACTCCTATTGCCTATATGACCCTTATTTGACTTAACTAAAGATTTTGCCTCTTCTATCGTCACGCTATCTTTTCATAACTGCGTATCTTCAATTGAAATTATCATTTTCTCGTCCTATAATTGTTTAGTCTTAATTGAAATTACAATTATCTTATGCTGCTTACCATTATTTGAATGGTATAATATCCTTCGAAATTGCCCAACCTTAAAATGTGTTTAGATAACCTATATGTTAGTTGACTTGCCTTTATTTGGAACTATTTGACTAGTGCCAGCTTCCTTATTGTTGACTTGTATATTGTGGAATCGTTGCTACATATTAGTTTTTCCTTGTTGAACTGTTCCCTTATGCCTAGCATTCTTTACTGTGGCTATTCCTTGTGAACTGTTTCTACCGTTTCTTTGTGATTTAAAGTTCTTGAGTTGATTTACTAGTTGTACTTTGTATTATTGTTATTTCTGCAATTGTGCTTGTTGTGGTGATGTACAAGGTTTCTGCCGTGCTCTAACTGTTATCTCTGTTGGTTGCGCTGCATATTTACTTTTGGGACTACGGGCCGGTATCCCGGTAGATCCCCCTGTTCTGCATATTTACTTTGGGACTATGGAACGGTATTCCGGTAGATCCCCCTGCACATTTACGTTTGGGACTACGGGACGGTATCTCAGTAGATCCCCCTGTTATGTACATTTACTTTGGGACTACGGAACGGTATTCTGGTAGATACCCATGCACATTTACGTTTGGGACTACGGGACGGTATCCCGGTAGATCCCCCTATTCTGCATGTTTACTTTGGGACTACGGGACGGTATTCCGGTAGACCCCACTACACATTTACGTTTTGGACTACGGGACGGTAGCGTGGGAGATCCCCTGTTGATATCATAGTGTCTAAGCTATTGTCTTTCATTGATGCCATTCCCGTGTAGACATTCTACGTGTTGTCCGTTCTTTTCCTTATGCTTACTAGCTGGTAGGAGTGGCAAACGCGGGGGTCGGATCGGATATGGTTAGGGTCGAAAACGGGTAATGAAAAAATGGGTAAATTATCCGACCCGACCCATATTTAATACGGATAAAAAACGGGTTAATCGGCGGATAATATGGGTAATCATATTATCTATGACTTCTTGCATATGATATCTCCCTAACTCGAGGAACCCCCAGTTTGAGGCTTTAAGTTAGACCCATTAGTTATTCATTGGTTACTCATTGGTTATCTAATTTCTAAATGGAAAATATGGTTCTTATCTATATTTGACCCCTATTTAAATACTTCATTATCCAACCCATATTTCAATGGATATAATATGGGTGGTTAACTATTTTCTTTGAACCATTTTGCCACCCCTACTAGCTGGTATGAACTATGTTAGGACACTTGCACAATAATACACGTGGCTAAGCACCCTTATCGGATAAGAGATTTCTTGATATTGTTGAGTATAGATGCACAACCTTGTTTACTTGCCTTCCATGTGAGAATGGATCTATTCGGCACGTGAGTTGTCAGTATGATTATGAGGTGTGATGAGGGCACATGATGCCATGTTTTAGGGTTCAGGTATTGATACCCGTATTGTATGATTTTGAGATGAGGTATCACAGGGTGACTTATATTCGAAGATATTTATTGGAAAAGATTATATTCGAAAGGTATTTATTTTGAAAGAACTATTTTTGAAAAACACTTATTTGAAGGAAGTATATTTCGAAATATAGTTATCACTTGAAGAATTTGACTAATTAATTGAAGTTTGTTGGCTAAGACCTGATGTGAAAACAGCCATAGTTGCTGAGTTATTACTTGTCTTTACTGTATTTGTGATTTCAGATTTAGGTTGTATCTCCGTTCACTTTTCTATGTCCTTATTATGGTATTCTGTTGTTACTTGTTGTTTCTTTCCTATTGCTATTACTGTATTGTCAGCCATATCGCGTGGTCTTTATATAGATATTATGTTCTATTGTTTCTATACTTATACTTGTTCAGTTTATTAGACCAGTCGGTGTCTTGATTGTTCCACGTCACTACTCCACCGAGGTTAGTCTAGATATTTACTGGGCACCGCTGTGGTGTGCTCATACTACTCTTCCTTACATTTTTTTTGTACAGACCCGGGTATTGATCGTTAGTAGCCGTGCGTATTCTTGACGAGGAGACTTACGGTAATCATGCTATTGCGTTCGCAGGCTTCGGAGTCACCTTCCTATTTTGTATTCACACTTTTGTATTTATTTCCAAACAGTTGTATCTATAGGTTGTAGTGAACTTTGTAGAGCTTATGACTTGTATTATTGGTTTTGGGAAATTGTAAATACAACAAAGATTTCTATATCGAGACTGTTAGACTTTCTTTATTACTGTAGATATTCAATAAATGTTAGGCTTACCTAGTCCCTAAGACTAGGTGCCATCACGAAATCCAACAGAGGGGAAATTGGGTCGTGACCCTTAGTTGAAGAACTTCTTCCCATTTTCCCCAATGTTTTACCCTAAATCCAAAATTAAATGATAAAATTAATGATAGATTAGTGGGATTGTATACGGTCAAAATCGAGGAGCATGATTTTGAAGTCTTAAATCGAGCTATGGGTCCAGTCCTGGAGACTCGAAGTAGAGGTCAGATCCGGCTAAGGGACATATACCTCGAGGAGGCTAATCGAAGGCCTGACACGACCTACATCGAGGGCAGCACAATCTCGAAGTCAATCAAGAAAGAGCGGGAATTTGTCAAGGATATGTGGACCAGCGCATAAATTAAAGGATAAGATATATATGAAATGGTATAGGTCCATACTAGGTCGTTATACACCTGTACCAATAGAATTCTTTACCACAATGAGGAATGTATTTTATTTGGGTTTTCTCCTCCTATATAAAAGGGACCCCAATCATTTGTAAGATCATCTCAGATTATTCACTACAATAGAACACTCTATTCTACTCGTGTTTAACGTGCTCAACAATTATTCTTCAGCTTGATCATTTACTTTATTGTTCATACTTTGTTGTTCTTAGCTGAACTCGAGGTCCCAAGGATAACCAAGCTCGAGGTACCTATTGCTTCAACAACATTGATTTGGTTCATCATTCCTTATTACTTGAGCATAATATTACTTGTATAATCACTAGTATTAAAATATATCACATATCTTTAAAACCACAAAATATCTTTAATTGTTACTCACATTTTTCGAGGTAAATAGTTTGGCGCCCACCGTGGGGCTAAAGATTATTGTGATTATTTTAGTGCTAGTTTTCTGATAACACACGTTATACTTCACACTTTTTCTTGTTAAAGATTTTTTTATTTCAGGCCAAAACATGTCTAGCACACAAAACGCACCTGCTCATGACAATGAGGGAATCGGAGAAAACAGCGGTATAGGGCTCGGTGTACCACCCATAAACCGTGAGGGAGTGCCAAACGTGGAGCCAGTTGATATCAGTCCACACAATGCTCTAGACACGGACGTAGGCATAGACCCCGTAAGGAATGCACACAGGGAAGCCCAAGCCGATGGCCAGGAAACACGAGGACTGGAAGAAGGAGGAGTCAACCTTCAAGTGACATTCGAGATGCTGCACGCTCAGCAAGTCGCCATCGCTCAACATCATAGTCAGAACAGAACTCCTAACACCACTGAACCAGTAAACACACGGCATGAACCGGTGCTAGAAAGGCTTGATGAAAGCGGCTCGGGGACTAACCCGCAATCATGAAAATGCTTGAGGAACTGACTAAAAGGATCGAGTCAGGAGAAAAGAATATAGAAGACAATGATAAAAAGGTGGAAACTTACAATTCCTGGGTAGACCAGATACCGGGAGCACCTCCGATTTTGAAGGGTCTAGATACCAAAAAATTAAGCGCGGCTCCGATGCCCATTTCCAAGAAGTTTCGCATGACCGATATACCAAAGTACAACGGAACAACTGACCCTAACAAACATAATACTTCATACACTTGTTGAATCAAAGGAAATGACTTGAATGACGATGAAATCGAGTCAGTGTTATTGAAAATGTTTGGAGAAATACTATCAAAATGAGCTATGATCTGGTATCACAACTTAGCTCCTAACTCCATTGATTCATTTGCTATGTTGGCGGATGCCTTCGTGACAGCACACGCCTGGGCCATAAAAGTGGCTACAATAAATTAAATGTCTTCAATATAAAACAAAGGGACGATGAGATGCTAAGGGAGTTCCTGTCCCGATTTCAAATGGAAAGAATGGAATTGTCGCCGGTCTTCGATGAATGGGCAGTTCAGGCCTTTATGCAATGTTTGAATGAAAGAAGCTCGATTGCATCTCAACAGTTAAAGCAGAACTTGATTGAATATCTAGCTGTGACATGGTAAGAGGTGCACAACCGTTATCAGTCAAAACATAGGGTCGAGGACGACCAGTTGGGAGCCCCCTCGGGCTCAGCTCATCCTAACAGATTCACAGCCAAGTCCTCGAGGGACACAGAGCAGTGATCAAGATTCAATCAAGAATGATATCAACCATATGTTGATCGAAGAAACAATAGCCCGAGTCACAACTTCTCTCGAATCGATCGAAGCAGTGACCAAGGTCAAGGTTCTCGGGGACTCATGAGCAAGAACGGGTTCGATAAGCATGCCGACCCCGCGAGGTCCCCCGATTAATAGAATACCATTTTAGCATAGATGCATCATGGATCGTCTCGGCTATTGGGAGAATCAAAGATACTAAGTTGCCCAGGCCATTACAGACCGATCCCTCCCAAAGGAACCATAACTTGATGTGCAAGTATCATGGCACGCATGGTCATAGAAAGGAGGATTGCAGGCAGCTAAGGCAGGAAGTGGCTAGGTTATTCAATGAAGGCCACCTTCGAGAATTCCTAAATGCTCGGGCTAAGAATCACTTCAGGGAAAGGGATGCAGGCAGAAAAAACAAACTAGAAGAACCTCAACATGTCATTCACATGATCATCGGTGTAGACGCCACTCCCGGGGACGTGGCCTCGAAAATAGATTAGGTTCCTTTTTGTACAAGGGACCTTTGTGGGCGTTGTAATATGCTTTGTAAATTCCCAAATGAATATAATGTAGCTTTTTGCTTTGTTTTTGATTTGTGTTGACTTTTATTTTGTCCCCGTTTATGAAAATTTTTGATGATTCCAATGCTAAGTTCGAGTATCGGTTTTACGAGCCCTTAGGATTTTATTGCCCAAGATCATACCCCCTTTGAGATGATCCCCGAACCAAACTTAAAATCAAATTAATGCGAGCTTGGGGTAACAAGGCCTTTGGGTCCGAGTTAAATGAGAACGGGGTCTCAGACTCCCATAGGTCTTCGGCCCTATATTTCTTTTAAGCTAGCCCTTAGACTTTTGCATATCGGCCCTTAGGCTCTTTTTTAGAATTGACGCCCCACACGGACCATTATTCAAACGTACCAAAGTATCAATCACAAGGGAAAAAGGGACTCGGGATTACTTGCCCGAGGACACCGTCACATTCAGCGAAGAAGACATCGAGGCTTTATCTCAACCTCACAACGATGCACTGGAAATTTCTATCATTTTAAATAAAGTTCAAGTTAAATGTGTTCTCGTGGATCCAGGTACTTCGAAAAATATAATCAGGTCAAGGGTCGTGAAGCAGCTCGGGCTGCTCGATCAAATCAGACTGGTATCTCGGGTCTTGAACGGCTTTAACATGGCAAGTGAAATGACGAAGGGAGAAATCATCCTCCCAGTCAATGTAGCTGGAACCATACAAGACACCAAATTTCATGTCATCGAAGGTGGCATGAGATACAATGATTTGCTCGGAAGGCCGTGGATCCATAGCATGAGGGCGGTGCCATCGACCCTTCATCAGACGATGAAGTTCCCAACGAAGGATGGCGTGAAATCAATATATGGAGAGCAGCATGCATCTAAGTAGATGTTTCCAGTGCACGGTTTGACACATGTATCGGCGCCATCCACATCGAAAATGTCGAAGGAGGAACAGGTGGCCAAATAGCAATCATAGTCCGTGCCCTCGGTTGAGCCCGATGGACAAATGTCCAAATGAAAAGGTGGCTGAGGACGAAGAAGAAGATTTCCTCACCCTCCAAACCTTCGTTGCTCCCGAGGAATCAGATGCGACGAAATCCACGATTGAAGAACTCGAAAGGGTCATATTAATCGAGCATCTTCTGGAACAAAAGGTGTACCTGGGGATGGGGTTAACCCACGAACTCATGAAAAAGCTCGTTCAGTTTCTCATCGATAATATTGATTGCTTCGCTTGGTCCCATTTAGATATGACAGGGATACCACTAGAGATAACTACCCATCGAGTAAGTGTCGATCCCCGATTTAAACCGGTGAAGCAAAAAAGGTGACCTCTGTCCGAGGTAAAGCACGCATTCATCAAAGAAGAGGTAACCAAACTTCTCAAAATAGGATCCACCAGGGAAGTAAAATAACCAGAATGGCTAGCTAACGTAGTGGTAGTCCCTAAAAAGGGGAATAAACTTAGAATGTATGTAGATTACAAAGATTCGAACAAAGCATGCCCTAAAGATTCTTTCCCATGGCCAAACATCGATCGTTTGATCAATGCTATGGCCGGCTACGAGATCCTTACCTTTCTCGACGCCTACTCCGGGTACAACCAAATTCAAATGAGCCCGGAGGACCGGGAGAAAACTTCATTCATCACCAAGTATGGAACGTATTGTTATAATGTAATGCCCTTCAGGGTAAAAAATGCAGGAGCCACATATCTATGTTTAGTTAATAAGATGTTCGAACATCAAATAGGAAAATCCATGGAAGTTTATATTGACGATATGCTAGTTATGTCCCTGCGCGCAGAGGACCATTTGACCCATTTGCAGGTGACATTCGACATCCTTAGAAAGTATAACATGATATCAACCCTGATAAAATCAAGATCAACCCCGATAAAATCAAAGCCATTGAGGAAATCATTGTGGTGAATAATGTCAAAGCCGTGCAACGGCTGACCGGACGGATAGCTGCCCTAGGTTGATTTATCTCGAGGTCATCAGATCAGAGACATCATTTCTTCTCCCTACTAAAAAAGAAGAACAACTTCGCATGGACCCCACAATGCCAACAAGCCTTGGTAGAATTAAAATGATATCTCTCGAGCCCGACCCTACTCCATACTCCAAAGGAGGATGAAACACTCTACTTGTATCTGTCCGTGTCCAAGATAACGGTAAGTGGCGTGTTGGTTCGAGAAGAGCAAGGTACGCAATTTCCCATCTATTATGTGAGTCAGACGCTAGGGGATGCTGAAACCAGGTACCCGCATTTGGAAAAATTGGCTCTTGCATTAATAAGCACATCTAGGAAATTAGAACCATATTTTCAGTGCCATCCTATATGTGTACTAACTACATACCCACTTTGAAATGTCTTGCATAAGCCCAAATTATCGGGCAGATTGGCCAAGTGGGCCACCGAACTTGGAGGATATGATATTGAATATCAGCCTCGAACTGCCATCAAGTCTCAAATTTTAGCAGACTTTGTGGCTGACTTCGCGCCTGCCCTTATACCCGAAGTAGAAAAGGAACTCTTGCTAAAAGTGGGAACATCGGTGGGGGTTTGGACCCTCTTCACAGACGGTGCCTTGAATGTGAAAGGATCCGCGCTCGGCATCGTTTTGAAACCACCTACGGGTAATCTTATTAGGCAATCTATAAAAAGTTATAAATTGTCTAACAATGAGGCCGAGTACGAAGCCATGATTGCAGGTCTTGAACTAGCCAAGGGCCTTGGAGCAGAGGTCATCGAGGCAAAGTGTGATTCCCTTTTGGTGGTAAATCATGTAAACGGTAGCTTTGAGGTTCGGGACGATCGAATGGAAAGGTACTTAGACAAACATCAAATAACATTGCACCGCTTCGAGGAATGGACACTGGACCATGTACCTCGAGAATAGAATAGCGAGGTCGACGCACTAGCAAACTTGGGGTCATCAGTCGAAGAAGACGATATCGTCTCGGGGGATGTCATTCAGCTATCGAAGTCAGTAATCGAAGAAGGCCATGCAGAGATTAACTCAACGAGCTTAACATGGGATTGGAGGAATAAGTACATCGATTACATAAAGCATGGGAAGCTCCCTGCAGACCCAATAGAGTCTAGATCACATCGAGCCAAAGCAGATCGATTCTCGCTCGATGAAAGTGGAACGTTGTACAGAAGGACCTTTGATGGACCACTGGCAGTGTACTTGGGACCCCGGGACACAGACTATGTGCTATGGGAAATCTACGAGGGCTCCTGTGGGAAACATTCTAGTGCAGACTCTCTGGTCCGAAAAGGATGCCAAGGAGTTTGTTCAGAAGTGTGATAAATGCCAGAGCTTTGCACCAATAATCCATCAAAACCGGTGAACAACTCCACACGGTCCTATCCCCGTGGCCATTCATGAAATGGGGAACGGACATTGTTGGCCCCCTAGCGACGGTGCCTGGTAAAGCTAGATTTATTTTATGTATTACATGACTACTTCTCAAAATCGGTTGAGGCGCAGGCATTCGACAAGATAAGAGAAAAAGAAGTCATCGATTTCATATGGGACCATATGTCGGTTCGGGATACCTGCCGAGATAACATGTAAACAATGGGAAACAGTTCATCGATGGCAAAGTGACAAAATTCCTCGAGGACCATAAAATAAAAAGGATTCTGTCAGCTCCTTGCCACCAGAGTGCAAATGGTCAAGGCGAGTTCACAAACAAAACCATCATTGGAAACTTGAAGAAAAGGTTAGATGATGCAAAGGGGAAATGGAGAGAAGTGTTACCCGAGGTACTATGGGCATATCGGACAACATCGAAGTCAAGCACGGGGGAGACCCCGTTTTCTTTGGTGTATGGGTCCGAAGCTTTGATTCCAGTCAAAGTCGGGGAACCTAGTACCAGGTTTCACCATGCCACCAAAGACTCAAATCACGAAAAAATGAACACTTCTCTCGAACTACTAGATGAAAAAATGTGATGCCGCGTTAATTCGAATGGCCGCGCAAAAACGAAGGATCAAAAGGTATTACAATAGAAGGACGTCGATATTTCAGAGTCGGAGACTTAGTCCTAAGGAAAGTCACTCCTAACACTCGAGACCCAAACGAAGGAATGCTACGTCCCAATTTGAAAGGACCGTACCGTATCCTTGGAGTCATTGGGAAAGGATCCTACAAACTTAGCACAATGGAAGGCGAGCAACTATCAAACAATTTGAATATATCAATACTCAAACGATATTACTACTGAGGTATGACCTTCCATCCTTTTTCATTTGTATTTCAAACTAACTCATGGCAGATGTCCGATCGGATACATCGAGGCACTTTTCAGCTTGAAGACCTTGGGTTTGAAAGCATGCGTTGCACTCTTTTTCCCTTAGAACGGATTTTATACCAAATGGGTTTTACCGGCAAGGTTTTTAACGAGGCAACACATATATTCTACCTAAGGGTCACTAAACAAGCATTCAAGGCTTCTTTTCGATCAACCTCGAATACTGGGGCGCATCACCCTCGGAGGATTATAGTTTTGAGAAAGATATTTCACGACTAAGAGGGCCTTGATAGGAGAACATTGTAATGGGGCAAACGGTCAAATGAACCGTTTCCATATAGAATAATCGAGCCCCAACGGAAAAACATGTACGCATGTATCAACTATTTAAAGAAGCATTCTAGTTATATCAAAAAACACATTGTATTTCATACGAGCTCTACAAATACAATTCTACGGGAAGCAGCTCCAGGGCCAAAGCACCCCGAAATACCCAGGGACTATCACTAACAGTCAATACATCCGAGTCATCGAAAATTCAGACTCATAAGACCTCAAAGAGGCACCCCCTCAAAACGAAGGCCAAGGCCAATTTACTCGGGGACTAACTTTTTCGAACAAGTTCGAAAAGTTATCGGGAAACGAGTCCAAGTGACAAACCCGAAGGCTACGGCCATACTAAAGACTACGGTCACATAAAGGCTACGACAACAATTATGCGATTCGAGATGTCTGATTTTTGCTATAAAATTAAAGGCCTTCAAACATTGAAAAAGGATAAAGTCAGGCTACCCTGGAAAAAGCAAAATATAAGGGACCTCGATAAATTCGGCCCCCAAAAAATCTAAGGGCTTCGATAAATCAGCCCTCGAAAATGCTAACGGCTTCGATAACACCAGCCTTCGGAAAAGCCTTAAGAGGCATTCGATTATGTTCACACAAACAAAATGACTAATAAGGTTCCGATACGTCGAGCCTTCGAAAAACCCAACGAATACAAAAAACACATGCTAAGGCATAACTAATATTTCACTAAGTCTTTTAGCTGAAACGGCGGAAAAATTATATAGCCATTTTAGAGGCCGAAACAGCCCAATTTAAAGAGCCTAAGGGCCGATATACAAGAGCCTAAGGGCCTGTTAACACCCAATTTTTCCCTATATATTTTCAATATGCAAAATACTTTCAAAGTAGCATATATATGCATATATATGTATGTCCAAATGTTTTATTATTTTTTCATAATTTTTAAACATTTTTAAATTGATTTATTTCCCTTTTTCATCCATAAAATCCCTATAATTATCTTCAAGATTATTATTTTTAATGATTCATTTATTGGATCTTTACATTTATGCCAAAATATGGCTAAGGTAATTTTTGCGTATTTTTACAATTTTATTCAGTATTTTTTAATGTTAATTGCACATAATTGCAATATTAGCCATTTTTTGGTTTAAATTTGTCTCATATTTATAAAATGGGATCCTATATTTAATTTGTTAATTACATATTATAAATCATTTTTAGTGCTTTCAATTTGTTTTCAGAAATTTATCTACTATTTTAATAAATTAAATGGAAAAAGTGGCTATTTAAATTTTAGCCCAAATTGGGTTTCAATTATAACCCAAATCAGGCCCTAATTACCCATCCCAATTCTAATTAAACTCTGACCCCAATTTCAATTAAATCGACCCAAACCCGTATCCCTACCTACCCTCTTTTATCCAGACCGTTGATCATTCAGATCAACGGCCAACATTCACTCTTTCCATTTTTAACCCTGAACGACCCCTAAACCTAAATAATTTCTCACCACCCGCCGCCTCTGAATCCCTTTCCCTCTCAATTCTCTCTGCAACCTCATATGAACCCTAGCCGCCGCCACATAATTCCACCCTAATCCACCTCAATCCCTACCTAATCCATGGTCTCCTATTGGCGTTTGAGGTGTAGACTGGCCTCCTGCATCTCATGGTGGCCCGTTTGTGCGATTTCATGGCCAGATCTCAAAGATATCTGGTCCAGCCCTTGCTCAACATCCATTCATGGCCTTTCTCCGGCCATCCCTGGTCTTTCTCCGACCGTTCGTGGCCGTTCAAGTCAGATCTTTGACTTTTTTGGCTAGATCGGTAACTTTCAAAGTCTTTCTCACTTTTTCTGGGTTTTCTGAAACCCTAGCACTAAGACCTTTCATTTTTCTTTCAGATCTATCTTAGATTTGTGCTTACTATGAACTTCTTAAGTGTTTTTCAAAAGATTCTCCGTTTTCTTTCAATGTGACTCTTCATTTTTCAACGATTAGGGTTTCTCTTTACTTCCTTTTAAAGACCGCTTCTCTGTTTTCTAGTGTTATTTCATGATTTCACTATGTTCAAACAACTTGTTTATGCTTTCCTTCTATTTGATTCAGCATGTTCAAAACCCTAGGTCTTTTGGTCTTATCCGAGTTCTGAAACTATCCTTGTTTGTTTGAGTATATACTTGTTTGATTAAGTTCTTTTCCTTGTTTGACTTATCTAATTCTGTGTTCCTATCATCTCTTAAGCTTGACTATTGTTAAAGCCCTAATCATAAAAGGTTTTGCTCACTTATTGTTACTATGAGACCTTTACTGGTTTCTGACTCTCTTTACCTGTTGCTGTGCTCTCTTCCCTTTTGATTCTGCGTAACTACTTGACTTTGTTGACTACTGTGCTTCGAGTAAATCTCTTTTACTACTGAATTCTAGCTTATTCGTGCTACTACTATATGTTTGTGTTGCTTGATTGTGTCAACATGTTTGACTCTGCATGTCTGTTCATTCCTTGCTATTTATATGTTGAGGTGCAAAATCTTGACCCTTTCTTTATTGATTCTGACTCATTCATTGTCGCGACTGATTACAAAAGGTTTTCTTATGAACCCTAATTGTATTCCTTTGTTTAAATTAATTGATTCCCCTCCTTTAATTACTGTGGTGTCTTACCTTGTTGAATCCTTTCGCAAAACTAAGCATGTTTTGCACTTAGACTTGATTATTTACTTCATCTTTTACTGCCCCCTTATATGGCAATAATCAATCTATCCCAAACTGATTTCTTTCCTTAATTAAAACCTGTTAGTATCCGCTAAGCAGTGATTCCTTAATTAAAAGGAATCACATGTGTTAATTGATTCTGATTGTGATTATTTCCATGTTTGTGTTAGGACTTTACTTATTACCTTAATTTCTACTCGTTTTCAAAACTATAAATACCCTAACCTCTCTTCTTTTAAAAGACACGAACAATTTAAGTTCAGAGCACACACTTACACTCAAAAACTCTCTCTTTCTTTACTGCTACTTGTGCTATTGCTTTGTCTAGCTGGCTGAAAGCGAAGGCTAGACTGTGGAATCTTGCTTACATTTCCTTACTGCACTTTGCTTCTCTAATGGTACGTCCTAGTTAATTTTTTAAGTCTCAACAACAACATGTTTCTTTAAGTTGCATCAGTTCCTCATTCTTGTCTACCTCTGCTTATGTTTCTACAGTCAAGTTATGTTACCGGCATGCTGTAGTCTGTTCCCTTTCCCTTTTAAGTTAATGCTTACCTATATGTGTACTCTGTCAGTCATTTGCTATGCACTTGCTACCTTATGAATCCCAAACCCCCATATCCCCTATATGTCTTTGTGTTCCTTTGGATGGTTTGTGTCCATGCCAGTATTAGCTATTGCTGTGCATGACCAAATCAGACCCCTGTTGGGGTTATACAATGAATCCCATAATCCCTTGCCCCTTTGAATGATTTCTGATTCTATTTCACTACTACAACTGATTTCAAAACACCCTTTACCAGTTACTATTCCCAATCCAGTTTTAATAAATATGTGTTATGCACTTCCACTATACTCTTAGAACATAGGTTCTGCCCTTCTTGTGTGAGCCTTGCCTTGGGACCCTTGAGTTCCCTCTGATCTTGGACACATAAGGGTTGGCCCTTCCACACTGCACTCATTCTATTTGGTTAGGTAAACCTAGGTGTGAGCACTGCCCGGGATCCCCTGAGATCCTTAGGGGACTTTGACACACTCATGTATGAGAAAGGCTTTGAAACATTTGCATTGAAGTGATTAATTACATAACTATTACACCCCAACCTCGGGAGGCACGACCGGCACTCAATCGAGTGAACCCAACTGAGCAAGCCTTACCATACACTTTCTACCCATCTCAATTTGATTGAGGGATCCGATTCCGTTTACTTTAATCAGACATTAAAAAGTAGGGTTGTACCTTCAACATGGATAGCTTATTTTATAACACAACCTTAAACCATAGTTAGGCTTCCAAGATTTCATACAGTTATAGTTTAGAAGAAAGCAAGGGTACAAAGTTACAACATGGTTCATTGACCTATCCAATACCCGTACATATCCCACACAAACGTCTACGGAGCCTCTATGGATATAAAAAAAAACAATGATAACAATGCTGACAACAAGGCCCTGGCTATACCTCATAATGGATATCTATAACAAAAGTTGTACAACATAACCCCTTGAAGGAGGAAGGGGCTCACCAAGATTTTTGAGAAGAGGATTCTCCGCTACACACGATCGACACTATTCGCTATGGAGCCACCTACATTCATTTAAAAATGTAGCCCCCCTGGCAAAAGTGACGTTAGTACCATGGAATAGTACTAGTATGTATAACTAAACACCATCCTGTTAGAGAGAACAACCATACAAGAGTAAAGAGGAAATCGTAAAGACAACAAAGTTTCAAATAAGCACCATGCCAATAATATAAGGAGGTTCACATGATTTTCACATAGTTCTTACAATTTTAGATTGGAGCATCCCCCACTGTTGCATCATTATCCATATTACCACCGCTTCTGTGAGCGGAGTCCGATCACGGCCCGATCAGCTAAGCCGTCTGCCCGAGACGTTACCATTATTTCATTCACACTTACCAGTTTCGATCATCACTACATTACCACCATGTGTACATATATCATGGCGTCCGATCACAGCTCGATCGGTTAAGCTGTCTCCCCGAGACGTTACCATTTTTCGTTATTCATTTCACACAAATCTTTGGTTACATATGTATTAGTTTACTGGCACTTGGGGCCACAATTTCCACATTCCATAACTCGTGCTATACCTCTTTCCCATTTTCAACATTTACTTTGCCACTTAATGTAATAGGCATATACAAAAGCACTTTAAGTCTTAAGCATAGAGGGAAATTTGTCAAGTTTGGCATGACAGTGAGGCATTTAGCACATAATTCATGTTCTCCACACATCTTCCATTTACAAGAGTAACACATTAAACACCTAAAGAATTACCTACCTCATACATTTTCACAACATCGATTCACTTAGCATAACAAGCATTTACTTAATTACGTTTCGAACTTAGAACACTTACACGGGCACCATGGAAGCTCAATTTCTAAGAGGAGGGTGTTTTAGCCATACATACCTCAATAAAGCTTTCCTCTAATTCTTATAAAATTCCGGGACTCATAGCACTTCAATCTATTGTATATGAATTACAATTAAACCAAGAATTAGTGGCGAGATTAAGATTCTAGCTCGTTTGAGCATATCATCAAACATCAAAGGTGCATTGTGATCTTAGGCCCCTTTTTGAAAGAAATTTCTTTAATATTATACCCCAATTGTTGTCTCTTTAGTTCTCATCCTCCCCACACCCCATTATCTCTTGTGCATGCAAAATTACTAGCCTTTTACCCATGTACCCACTTGCTAATTACCTATTTTAACAGAAATTTTGAAATTATTGATGAGGGTACAGTTCTTACCTCTTAGGATGAAGACCTAGTAGCTACAATTGATAATCTTCAAGGATTTGGGGCAAGGATTTAGAGAGAACTTGATGAAAACCACTCCTTCTCACTCTAGAACTCCCTCCCTCTCTCGATGACGTGAAAAATAACCGAAAAATAGTCTTTTGGGGTGTTTTTTAATGGGATGGGGTTGGGTTTTAACAATTAGTAAATAGAGCCCCGAGTCAGATCTGCGATCGCAAAGTTGACATGCGGCTTGCATATTGGACCGCAAAAATGCTCCCCAAAACCTGAACAGACTATCTGGGTATGCGGCAGAAATGCGGTCCGCATACCCGTTCTGCGGTCGCATAATGCACCGCAGAACTGCCCCATACAAAATCCCAAGGGAATTATGCGACGACTATGCAGTCAACATATCGGTTATGCGATCGCATAGTTGACATCAAATTTATACCAACACACTGACTCACTTTGCGGCGACTATGCGGTTTGCATACCTGATATGCGACAGCATTCTCGACCGCAGAATCGCACTTCTTTGGAAAACATTATTTGTTGACTTATTAGTGCATAGATCAGTCCAAAAGGGTCCGAACCGCGGCGAGCTTGCAAGCCGCGAAGAATTTTACGCATCTCTACACATATTCCTAATTTGGCCCTACGAGCTTTCGGGTTTAGAGTAAAAATATCTCACGGGACTCACATTCTGCCCCACTTAGGATCATTCGTCCCCGAATGAGGATTAAGGTTCACTCATGTGCAATGTTTATGCAGTCTCAATTTCTCACAATCATGGAACACCTCGATAGCCCCGAATTTGGCTAACTCCCTAAATTTCTAATAAATTCGCCAGAGTTTCCTTTCTATCTAGGCCTATCCACCTGTCAGAGAGCCTTAGAAAACATGTCCTAACAGCATATACATAATCCATAGACACAACATAACCTGTGCAATATTAACCATGGCCACATAGGCAATCATATAACCAAGACGAAACAGAACAGTTTTACATAGATCGAATCAAGGATACAGATTTCATAGGGACCAAATGGTTGAAAGCTATTACATGTCTATACAAACAAATGTGGGTACTTCCTTCTCATTTCTTCCTCGGCTTCCCAAGTGGCTTCCTCAACCTGCTGGTTTCGCCATAACACCTTGACGGAGGCAATTTCCTTATTCCTCAATTTTCGGACCTGCCTATCAAGAATGGCAACTGGAACCTCTTCATAGGACAGCTCTTCATTGACCTCAATAGTTTCAACTGGCACGATAGTGGACAGATCTCCCACTACTTTCTTCAACATAGACACATGAAAGACTGGGTGTACCAATGATATCTCTGGTGGCAGCTCAAACATGTATGCCACCTGACCAATCCGCTGGATGAAGCTGTACGGTCCGACATAACATGGGATCAATTTTCCTTTCTTCCCGAACCGCATGATACCCTTCATGAGGGGAAACCTTCAAGAATACTCAATCATCTTCTTTGAATTCCAAATCCCTGCGACGAACGATCGAATAAGACTTTTTGCGTCTCTGAGCAGTTTTCAACCTTTCCTTAATAATTTTGACCTTCTCCTTAATAAATTTGACCTTCTCCATGGCCCGGTGCACAAGGTCTGGCCCTATCAATTTAGCTTCTCCAACCTCGAACCACCCAATGGGAGACCTACATCTTCTACCATACAGTGCCTCAAATGGTGCCATTTGGATACTAGCGTGGAAGCTGTTGTTATAAGAAAACACTCTATGAGTGGCAAATGATCATCCCAGCTACCTTTGAAATCAAGAGTACAAGCACGCAACATGTCCTCAAGCGTCTGAATAGTCCGCTCTACTTGCCCGTCAGTTTGGGGGTGAAAAGGCATGCTAAGATTTACCTGCGTGCCCAAACCTTGCAGAAATTTCTTGCAAAAGTTGGTCGTGAACTGAGCCCCTCGATCTGAAATGATTGAGACTGGAGTACCATGCAACCTGTCTATTTCCTTGATATACAACTGAGCATACTGTTTCGCTGTGTCGGTAGATTTGACTGGAAAGAAGTGCGCAGATTTTGTGAGTCTATCAACAATCACCCAAATTTGAGTCAAACATGCGCGGAATACGCAACAACCGTACCACAAAATCCATATTGATCATCCCCCATTTCCACATTGTAATTTCTATGCTTTGAGCCAGTCCTCCGGGTCTTTGATGTTCGGCCTTCATTAGCTGACAAATCGGGCATCTGGCCACAAATTCCGCCACATCTCTTTTCATGTTATTCCACCAATAGACTTCCTTGATATCATGATACATTTTCGTAGAACCTGGGTGCATAGAATACCTAGAAGTGTGAGCTTTTGCCATGATTCTTTTCCGAAGACCGTTGATATATGGAACACATAGGCGGCCTTGGTACCGTAGGTGTCACGCCCCAAAATCCGAGGAGCGCGACCGGCGCTCAACCGAGTAGACCCGATTGAGCAAGCCTGTTAGGTTTCATTCTACCCAAACTAGTTCATGAATAATGAGGGAATGTTATCCCATTTAATCAAAACACTAAAAAATCATCCATTAGCAACTTTCATTTCTTAGATGATAATGAATTCATTCATGGTTTACAAAATATTACAAGTTTACAAGCATAATGAAAACATGTTTATCAAGGATAAACTTTTCTAGTGCGGACCCCCAACATTGACCACCACCCACAAACAGTCTACGGAGCCTCTATGTACAATAGAAGAGAAATAGGGAAATGCCGGCAACAAGGCTCCGGCTATACCTCAAAACATGATGTGAAATGAAGAAAAGATGTATGACATGACCCCGGGATAAAGTGAGGCTCACCGAGTCTGCTGGGAAGAGAATACTGCTACCACTGGCCGATGCCTCTCGCTGTAGAACAACCTGTATCATAAAACGATACAGCGCCCCCGGCAAAAGGGACGTTAGTGTCGTCGAATAGCACTAGTAGGTAAGGCTAAAAGTCCTCTTTCAGTATACAATAACCATACAAGCAAAGAAAACACAAAACAGCGAGCCGAAGTCAACATTATACTAGCATCCAACTTGAAACATGTAAATCTTCTAGTTTATGAAAATAATATATAAATTTTTTGGTTGGGAGATCACTAGCACCGATATAAGTTATACCACCGTCTTTGTTAGCACGGAGTCCGATCACGACCCGATCGGCTAGGTCGTCCCTATAGAGACATGTACCACAACAACAAATTCCAGTTTTTTAATTTCCAGTTTTTATGATTCCCAGCACAATACCACCATGTGTGCGGCATGGCGTCCGATCACGGCCCGATCGGCTAAGCTGCTCACGTATGCAGTGTGAGCTTGCTTTTTCTTTTCCAATTCACAGGTATTAGTTTCATCCCACTTTGGGGGATTAGTCACAATTTCACCAATATTTCAGTTTCATCTCAAGTCACACTCCACCCCTACACCGGCACGTGTAGTTTCAGGTGTGGGCCTTATGTCCCACCCTTCCTCGGTATTGCTAATGATACTCCCAAAAACATTTTTGATTCGATTTAATATTGCACACTATTGTGGTATAAATACAAGTATACAAGCATAACATAAATACAACCCTGCTTACCTCAATACCTTTCATATTTTATAGTTTTTATTAATGTTCTCAATCTTTCTCGATAACAGTGTCTCTTTAGCCTTTTGTCCTTTCACAAGATTTATCTTATTCATGGCACGACGGCCGCATATGGTTTTCCACGTTTTCATCTCCTTTATTTCCAAGGATCGCCAACAAATATCAATGTACCAAATAATCCAAAAATTTTATATGTTCGAATTCAATAATAATAGAATCATCAAGCACAAAGGATTCATCCTAATGAGGGACATCTCAACCAACAATTGAATATACATTGGCATTATAAGCAAGCAATCACCTCAGTTATCCTTAAATTATTCCTTTCCATTTTAAAAATTACACAATTTCAACATAGCAATGTGTAAGGACCCGCATTGTAATGTATGTTTTTAAAGAGGCAAGGTAATATCTAGAACAACCATTTATGGGCTTAGTTCAGGTACAAGACCTTTAGGTCATTCCATTTTTGAAGCTAGTTCATAACATTTGGGTCGAGGCTTATTTCATAATTTGTTTCACATTTTCCCATTCGATCCACTTCCAAACATCTTTACAGTTTATCAGCACATAGACACATTCAATCAAGGCATTTAGTACACATAAGAGCATCTAGGGGCATTAAACAAATTGAATTCTTCTCAGCCAATTAAGATACTAACCTTCATTTAAAGTGACTCCAGGCTATACCATTTTGGTTGGCAAACCACACTTAAACTTACGAAAGCAATATGGAATTCACTTCCGAGAGAGAAAGTTTAGCCTATATACCTCGATTGAGCTTTCCTTAAGTCCTACTATACTCCGAGACTCTTAGCAACGTCAATGTTTCGTGAACATGACAAATTGAACCACAAATTAGAGAGGTGATCATAGTTCTAGCTCACTTGAGCATATTCTCAAACACTAAGTGTGCATTACGCTTTTAAAACCATTTTGTGAAAAAACCTACCGTCCCTCATCCCATCCTTAGCTCAAGACCTAACCAAATACTTTTAAGGACTCATGCATGCAAGATATCCACTTCCATCCTCATCAATTACCCTTCTAATGGTCTACCCTGGTTATATCTAGAAATTAAGAGCTTGGGTTATAGAATCTTACCTTTTAGGAAGAAGACCTAGGTGCCTTTCTTGACAAATCTTCAAGGCTTAAGAAATATCTTAGGAGAAATGTTGATGAAGAACCCCCTTCTCCCTCTAGGTCCCTCTCTCTCTCTCTAAATGTATCAGAAAATAGGCCTAAACTGAAGGGTAGCATATAATATATCGACATGGGGTTGGGTAAGAAAATTAGAAATTCGCATAATGGACATGCGGTCCGCAACATGGACCGCAAAAATGGTCCCAACAACTGAACACACTAACAGGGTTTGCGGCAGAAATGCGGTCCGCATTCACGTTCTGCGGTCGCAAAATGCACCGCAGAACTGCCCTTTACAAAATCCCAAAGAAATTATGCGACGACTATGCGGTCCGCATTTTGGTTATGCGGTCGCATAATTGACCGCATAGTTGACTTCAAATTTGGCCAACACACTGACTCGCCCTGCGTTTGAAATGTGGTCCGCATACTTGATATGCGACCGCATTATTGACCGCAAAATTGCACTTTTCTGGAAAACATAATTTATTGACTTTTTAATGCATAGCTTAGTCCAAAAGGGTCCGGACCCAGCGAGCTTGTGATCCGCGAAGAATTTCACGAATTTCTAACACATATTCCTAACTTGGCGCTACGAGATCTCGGGTTTTGAGTAAAAAATTTCACGGGTCCTTACATCCTCCCCCACTTAAGATCATTCGTCCTCGAATGAGGATCATGGATCGCCCCAAACAACCCAACAGGACTCATTTCCTTCCTTGCCTACCTCAAGCTCCCAAATTTCACATGCCCCTCAATTATGGGTAGCAATATACTTATCAAGGAATTCTCCTGTTCTACCCTAACCAATACATTCAACTACTTACAGTATCCTACCGAGGACTGAGAACTAACTTGCTCATAAAACCCTCGGACCAGAATAAGCACTAGACATCATCAATGGCGACAATAAAACTGAATCTAGAAGCCCTAAGAGTAGAAGCCATCATCTAAGAAAAGCCCAATACATTATCATCCTCTTCCTCTTCCGCACCAGGTTTATAACCTGTTACCACCAGCGCAATTGGTGTACCGACACAACAATCCTTTCCATAGCCTCAACACTACTCTTCCTTCTACCAACATCATCAACAACACCAATTGACTCTCCACCTTGGCGGTGTCCCTTTATGTAGGACTCGATTCTTCATTCATACCCCAGAAATTTCCAATTCGACTAACTCCCTTCATTCTTCTGAAATTTCGGCAGCATCTCCTTTGTAACTAGGCCTATCTACCTGCCAGAGAACCACCAAAACATCCTAATAACCCATCCACAATGAGACTGAGCATCACACGGTATATATCAACGATACCAATCTCACAATTACAAGCACCGCGTTATCATAATGATACCTGAATGGGCTGCACATTCTTTTTAACTCACAACACCTATAAGGTACCTTTCAAATCAAAACAGATTGTTATACAATCAAGCGAAAATATTCTCTTCGCACGACGCTTTCCGCCTTCAAGGTGGCCTCCTCGACTTACAAGCTTTTCCATAACACATTTGCGGACACAACCCTATCTTCCAAACTTATCTAACAAGGATGACAGCCAGATACCTCGCATAAGATAACTATCCATTGACTTTACCTTCAACAATTTCCATCGGAATGATATACCAATGATTCCCAATCACCTCCTTAGACATAGATACCTGGAACACCGGAACCATGGAGGGCAATGACACGATAGGGGAATATCCTACTTCACAACTCGACACATCTCTTTCAAGGTTCCATAAATTCTGAAGGGCACTACACCTACTTTACCCTTAGAGACAATTCGCCTAGCATCTTTGTAGAGGGAGCCTTGGGGACAACTTGCTTACTTTCTTTAACTCTAAATCTTTATGCCAAACACCCGAGTTGAAAACTTTGCGACTTCTAACCATTATTCTGTGAGGGGCTAGAATGAATACGACCATAGAGTTCTTACCCCGTATGATTGACCGTGGAACGACGCTACCTTTTGTCATGCTGGAGCCCATATTCTTAATAGACTTGCCACAAATAGGAACAACGAGGTTCAATATTGGACTGTAAGTGTTTCAAGAATCCATCAATGTAGATGTGTTGAACATGGTATCTCATAAGGTTGTATTTTATTTTAGGAAATATAAAACTTATTACGGATTATGATGACTCCATTAATCATTGAGATGAAATCATTGGTTTGAAGCGATGAGGCATGGAGTTTAGATAGCATATCAGAAATAAAAATCATTCACGGAGGACTATTCAGGTACGTGCCACCAGTCGACTCCTAGAGTGTAAGGAAGATCAATTTATCAAGAATGGGAATACTCTGGCACCTTGAATGAGATAGGGGTTTCAAAATATGATGTCGAATTACATTCCTAATATTAGTTGACACAAGGAATCTGCGCCACAAGCCCATGAGAATGAAATAGTAGTTAAACACTTGTGAGAGTACTATGATTCAAACCGCTCAACCCTCCCCGATAGTTGATCCTCTATGAGAGTACTAAAGATACGACAACTTTTCTTTCAAATTAATATGATTTGTGCCAAATCCGAAACGTCTAATATGAGCCTTTCATGATTGAATCCACATTGCTAGGGCTTATTAAAATATGGAGGGGGGCGGGATCATGTGCTGGTTGGAGAGGGAATAAACTCTTTTCTATGAGATTGACACGGTTCTGTTATCATAATTCTCCGGCAGCGATACTGGGCCACTTCACGGGAAATATTAAGAATAAGGTGAGTTACTTATTGCGGAATGGTTTAAGTGTGCACGAAAGTCATACTATAATGGGTAAAGAAATGACCTTCTTGTGGCGGATCTGTGAAAACCTCAATCTCTCAGAAACTTATCTAGATAAACGATCTACTTCAACTGATATGCACACATATGATTGGAGCTGAGATAGGCTCTCATGTTACCAGATAGCGAAAATACTTCATGATATTATTGACGAAGGAGTAAAGTGATTGTGAGAACCATAGAAGCCATCTACACCAAGGAGGAAAGAGTGACTCAAGAAGGATTACAACACCGGGCTGCTTTTCATTGAATTTGGCACCACATAGGCGAATTTTACGACTGTTCAAGCATAAGCACAAGTGAGTAGATGTTATCCATTTGAATAAAACGACCTGTAAGAAATTTATCCGGTATAGTTCCTTAGTAAGGTTCTAGGAAAGCAAGTGGAAATAGTTACCCTCGGATTCTGACTCAATTCAGGAAATCATCACCGGACTCAATGCCACAAGAGATTCCAAGTAATATAATCGTAATGAAGAGGCCTCACGAATAGTACATCTCGCTCAAAGAGTAGATACACAAAATAGACCATAAGATTGTCCTGACTCTATCCCAAATCCCATAGCAACATAAGGATTGACATATGACAAAGCGAAACCGAGATTAATAAGAGCATACACACCACGAGATTGAAAAGTCAATATACCTGTAACCATACCCGGAAAAGCGTCCGACCCTTGATGCCTCCTCATAGCATAGAACTTGTTGGGCCTTCCCGAGCTCTGAATACTACCCCCGGCTGCTTCACGTCCTAAAGGCGGTATAGATGAAGTAGCTGTAGAACTGGCTGGCTGCGCTACACCCATGCCCATGATCTGGCGAGATGAATGACAATCTCGTTGTAGGTGACCTGACATAGCACACTTGTAGCATACATTGGTACCATAGCGACATACTCCGGGATGACATTTCCCACATTTCGCACAACGGGGATGAGGTCCACTAAACTAACTCGCCCCGACGACCTGATACTCACCATTTTTGTATACATTATAAACATCCCCCTTATCTTTTCTCCAAGCTTCCAATGCGGGGGTACCAATTCTAGTATTGGTCTGCTGTGCGGGCTCTTGGGATTGCCCTTATCTACCACCCCAAACACGTTGCTGGGCATACTCACAACACGTCGTCATATGTTCCTTTCCACATACCGGGCATACCGGGGTAGGTGTACCCAACCTACGGCATTTATTCTTCTTCTGCCCCCTCTTTCCACAACCGTAACATATCTCGAGGGTCATCCAACATCTCCCCAAGTGACGCTTCTTGCAAACTGAAAAATTTGGCTCATTAGCACCAGCAACCCACTTTCGTTTCTTAGACGCTCTCACTACACACTCTGGTGGTGCGGCGACATTTGCAGGGGTAAGGACACTTCCCTTAGCAACAAGTTCTTCCAATCCTTCCACGGCTTGGCGCATCCTCCCTACAAACTCATGCACAATTTCCCCCAAATTAAATGGCGGGGTTATTCATTCCTTGGTGCTTCGGACCCGTGGATTACTCATATGGGAAATGGGACATAACAAGGAAATTAGATCTCTACCTTGAGCTCTATAGCACGACCCGGAATATCAAAGAAGGGTGAAATTCTTAAATGTCCAAATAGCCTCAAACTTATAGATGTGGTCGACAACACACCGATAAGAAGGACTCTGCTAGACACGGCTCCGAGACATCCTAGGACACTTTAAAACCTTAGGCTCTGATACCAAGTTTGTCACGACCCAAAATCCGAGGAGCGCAACCGGCGCTCAACCGAGTAGACTGTCACGACCCGGATTTCCCACCCTCGAGAGTCGTGAGGGCGCCTACTCGTAGAAGCTAGGCAAGCTAAATTTTTAATTACTTTCCGTTTACAACATAATTCCCTTTTTACAATTCATGGAAACAATATAAAAACAATGAAATTAAATAGTAGCGGAAGTCTTAATTATAGAAACTGAATCAACATGCGGAATAGTCAATATAATCCTCTACCCAAGACTGGTGTCACACTACTGACGAACTACTAAGAGTGCTAAATACAACCGTGTGAGAGAAAGTATAACAGTTTATCTCGAAATACATGAGCTAACAGACTGGAATAAAGATAGAAGAGACGACGGGCCTGCGGACGCCTGCAAGGCTACCTCGGTGTCTCGCGGGACTGAAGGCTAACTCCCGTGCTACTATAGCTGCTGCCCAACACCTGCATCTGTACAAAAGAGCACATAGTGTAGTATCAGCACAACCGACCCCATGTGCTGGTATGTGTCTGGCCTAACCCCGGCAAGGTAGTGACGAGGCTAGTACCAGACTCCAGATAAACCTGTGCAGATATATATATACAATACAACGAAGAGGCAACATAAATAAACAATTAAAACTGGGGGAGGGAACATGCTTCCGGGGTAACAGATATAAATAGAGTATCAGGAATAATAGAGGAGGAATCCATAATCTAGCCTCTAACACGGAAGTAAGAAATAAAGACAATTTTCATGTTCGGCTCATCTTGTTGCAGGCGTGCAACCCGATCCCATTTCTCGTAACTCGTGGTAGGCGTACCACCCGCTCCCGTTTCATAATATCTTGTGGTAGGCATACCACCCGCTCCCATTTCATAATATCTTGTGGTAGGTGTACCATCCGCTCCCATTTCATAATATATTGTGGTAGGCGTACCTCCCGCTCCCATTTCCTAAAATCTTTGTTGCGGCGTGCAACCCGATCCGTGTATAACAATGTTGCAGCATGCAACACGATCCATACATAATATTGTTGCGGCGTGCAACCCAATACATATATAATATTGTTGCGGCGTGCAACCCGATCCATATATAATATTGTTGCGGCGTGAAACCCGATCAATCTATAATATTTACGATAATAATGAAAGTCCCGACAAGGGATTAATAAGGTCCACACAATCCCCACAAGGGATTCGATAGCATGAGTAATTACGTCCAGGCAAGGGAGAAACATCTATAACCACACTTGTCCCAACATCTAACTACCGCAGCTATAACCGATCCTGTTACAACATCTAACTGCCACAACTATAATCAATCATGTTACAACATCCGACTACCACAACTATGATCAATCCTGTTACAACATCTAACTGCCACAACTATAATCAATCCTGTTACAACATCTGACTACCACAACTATGATCAATCCTGTTACATCATCTAACTACCACAACTATAATCAAATTTATTACTACACCTAACAACCTCAGCTATAACCAAATCTATTACAACACCTAACTACCTCAGCTATACCTTTAGTCCTTACTCAACACAAGGAATCATTAAACTAAGCATCTGTAATATCAATTAAGAACACAATACAAGGGAACCACAACTCGACAATAGCCCGCCAAGGGACAGCATAATGATCTTTTCTCTTCTTACTTTTAGTTCACAATTCACTTCACAACTCGAGCCATTGCTCTAGGGGTTCAATTATCACTTATACTTTCGCAATGCGTTCTACGACTGGAGCCAACGCTCCTCAATAATCATAAGTCATGATTCTTTCCACAACTTTACACAACAAATATAAATACTCACCAAGGCATGAATAATACGACGAAGTCCTGAAATTCACCATATAAGACTCACGGTCATGTTTGACACCAATGTATAGATACTCGTCACCATGCCTATAAGTCGTACTCCACAAGAAACACATAACAAATATGACTCAACTTCTAATCCCTCAAGATAAGGTTAAACCGAACACTTACCTCGATGCTTTGAATTCAACTCATTTCTCAATTATAGCTTTACCTCTCGATTCCGCCACCAATCCGCTCGAATCTAGTCACAAGTCACTTAATTACTTTAATAAACACTAAATGAATCATTTTGAATGCATAAAAATGAATTTCCCAATGCTTTTCCCAACAATTCCAAAATCGCCCCCGGGCCCACGTGGTCAAAATTCGAGGTTCGAACCAAAACCCGGTTACCCATTCCCCCACGATCCCAAATATGTGATTTGTTTTGAAATCGGACCTAAAATTGAGGTCCAAATCTCCAATTTTAGAAAAAAACCTAGGTCCTACCCAAACACCCAATTTCCCCCATGAAAATCTTTGATTTCAAGTTGAAAACATGTTAAATGATGTTAATGATTGAAAGAAATGATTAAAAATCAACTTACAATTGATTTGGAAGAAGGTTTCTTCTTCATAAATCGCCCAAAGGAGTTATGTTTTGAAAAAGGGGTGAAAAATGTCTTAAAATCAACGAAGTATGAAAAATGCAGGTTGCAGATGTGGGAAATGCGAACTGGGGTTCGCAATTGCGAACCCTTCCTATTTTCCCAGGTCTCGCATTTGCGAAGACGTTAGTCGCATATGCGACTTCGCATTTGCGAGAAAGGTGTCGCATTTGTGAATTTTGAGGATTTGGTGGGCATCGCATTTGCGATGGATGTCTTCGTATTTGCGAAGAAAGCTGCCCAGGTGAAGTCTCGCATTTGCGAGGCTGGCTTCGCAAATGCGAAGCCTGGAGAACTGAGATATACCAGATTTTCAAAAAGGTTAAAAATGCACTCACGGCCTATCCAAAATTCATCCGAGCCCTCGGGGCTCCAAACCAAACATGCACACAACCTCAAAAACATCCTACGGACTTATTCGTGCGATCAATTTGCTAATATAACATCATATACATCGAATTAAGCCTCAAAATCTACGATTTCTTCCAAATTTCATAAAACACCAAATTTCCATTTTAAGTCCGAAACATGTCAAACGACGTCCGTTTTCAACCAAACTTTACAGAAGGCCTTAAATCATATATAAGACTTGTACCGGGCACCGGAACCGAAATACGGGCCCGATACCATAGTCTTCTAATCAAATTTCATTTCCAATTTCCTTAAATTTCTAGAAAACAATTTCACACAAAAATTCATTTCTCGGGCTTGGGACCTCGGAATTCGATTCCGGGCATACGCCCAAGTCCCATATTTTCCTACGGACCCTCCGGGACCGTCGAATCACGGGTCCGGGTCTATTTACCCAAAATGTTGACCAAAGTCAAATTTATTCATTTTAATATCAAAATTTAGCATTTTTCTCATAGGATTCATATTTAATCTTTCCGGCTACGCGCCCGGACTGTGCACGCAAATCAAGGCAACCCTAAACGAGGTTTTCAAGGCCTCGGAAGCACAAAATAGGTAAGGAAATAGGTTATGACCCTTTAGGTCGTCACATTCTCCACCTCTAAAACAACCGTACGTCGTCGAACGGACAAAAGAAAAAGGTACCTGAGTCGGGAAAAAGATGAGGATAGCAACTCCGCATATCAGACTCGGGCTCCCTGGTCGATGCCTCAGGAGGCTGACCTCTCCACTGAACACGAACAGAAGGAAAACTCTTGGATCTCAACTGACCAACCTGCCGGTCCAAAAAAAAGCTACCGGCTCCTCCTCGTAAGACAAGTCCTTGTCTAACTAGACAGTGCTGAAATATAACACGTGGGCTGGATCGCCGTGATACCTCCGAAGCAGGGATACATGATAAACTGGATGCACGACTGATAAGCTAGGTGCAATGCAAGTCTATAAGCCACCTCTCCCACTCGATCAAGAATCTCAAACGGACCAATGAACCTAGGGCTAAGCTTCCCCTTCTTCCCAAATCTCATCACGCCCTTCATAGGCGACACTCAGAGCAATACCCTCTCACAAACCATAAATGCCACATCTCGAACCTTGCGGTCTGCATAACCCTTTTGCCTAGACTGAGCTGAACGAAGCCTATCCTGAATGATCTTGACCTTGTCCAAGGCCTCCTGAACCAAATCTGTGCCCAACAACCGAGCCTCTCCCAGCTCAAACTATCCAACCGGAGACCGACACCGCCTACCATATAAAGCCTCATAAGGAGCCATCTGGACGCTCGACTGGTAGCTGTTGTTGTAGGCAAGCTCCGCCAAAGGCAAGAACTGATCCCACGAACCTCCAAAGTCAATAACACAAGCTCGAAGCATATCCTCTAGAATCTGAATAGTCCGCCTGGACTGACCGTCCGTCTGGGGATGAAATGCTGTGCTCAACTCAACCCGTGTGCCCAACTCTCGCTGAGCTGCTCCCTAGAAGCGCGAGGTAAACTGCGTAACCCAGTCCGAAATGATAGATGCCGGCACACCATGAAGGCGAACAATCTCCCGGATATAAATCTCAGCTAATCTCTCAGAAGAATAGGAGACTGCCACAGGAATGAAATGTGCTGACTTGGTCAGCCTATCAACAATAACCCATATTGCATCGAACTTCGACCGAGTCAGCGGAAGTCCTGAAACAAAATCCATGGTAATCCGCTCCCACTTCCACTCGGGAAGCTCAATCCTCTGGAATAAACCACCAGGCCTCTAATGCTCTTACTTAACCTGCTGACAATTCAAACAACAAGCCACATATGCTACGATGTCCTTCATTCTACACCACCAATAATGCTGCCGCAAATCCTGATACATCTTCGCGGCGCCCGGATGAATAGAGTTCCTGGAACTATGGGCCTCCTCCAAAATCAACTCTCAAAGCCCATCCACATTGGGCACACAAACTCGCCCCTGCAATCTCAAAACTCCATCCACATCTAAGGTAACCTGCTTGGCACCTCCTCGCTTCACCGTGTCTCTAAGGACACACATATGAGGATCATCAAACTGCCGATCACGAATACGCTCCAATAATGAAGAACGAGCGACCGTGCAAGCTAATACTCGGCTAGGCTCAGAAATATCCAGCCTCACAAATCGATTGGCCCAAGCTTGAACATCCAAAGCAAGCGGCCTCTGACTGACCAGAATATAAGCAAGACTGCCCATACTGGATGACTTCCTACTCAAAGCATCGGGCACCACATTGGCCTTCCCCGGATGATATAAAATGGTGAGAACATAATCCTTCAAAAATTTCAACCATCTCCTCTGCCTCAAATTCAACTCCTTTTGCTTGAACAAGTACCGAAGACTCTTGTGATCTGTGAACACCTCACACGCCACGCCATACAAATAATGCCTCCAAATCTTTAATGCGTGAACTTTGGATGCCAACTCTAAATCATGTACTGGATAGTTCTTCTCATGAATCTTCAACTGCCTCGCAGCATAGGCAATGACCTCGCCATCCTGCATCAACACCGCACCAAGCCCAGTACGGGAGGCATCGCAATAAACTGTATAAGGCCCTGATCCTGTGGGTAAAACCAACATCGCTGTCGTAGTCAGTGCTGTCTTGAGCTTCTGAAAGCTCGCCTCGCACTCATCTGACCATCTGAACTAGGTGCCTTTCTGGGTCAATCTGGTCATCGGGGCTGCAATAGATGAAAATCCCTCCACGAACCGTCTGAAGTATCCTGCCAACCCCAAGGAACTCCGAATCTCTGTAGCTGATGCTGGTCTAGGCCAGTTCTTGACTGCCTCTATCTTCTTTGGGTCCACCTGAATACCCTCCGCTGATACAACATGACCCAGAAATGCAACTCAACCTAACCAGAATTCACACTTCGAGAACTTAGCATATAACTGACTATCTCTCAGAGTCTGAAGAACCACTCTAAGGTGCTGCTCGTGCTCCTCCTGGCTGCGAGAGTATATCAATATATCATCAATGAACACTGTCACGAGTGAATCCAAATAATGCCTAAACACTCGGTTCATCAAGTCCATGAAAGCTGCTGGAGCATTTGTCAACCCAAATAACATAACCAAGAACTCATAATGCCCACACCGAGTGTGGAAAGCTGTCTTAGGGACATCGGATGCCCTAATCCTCAACTGATGGTAGCCAGATCGCAAGTCATTCTTGGAAAATACCCTGGCACCCTGAAGTTGGTCGAACAAATCATCAATCCTCGGCAGTGGATACTTATTCTTGAGCGTTACTTTGTTCAATTGCCGGTAATCAATACACATTCTCATTGACCCATCCTTCTTCTTGACAAATAACACCGACGCACCCCAAGGAGAGACACTGGGTCTAATGAAACCCTTCTCAAGCAAATCCTGCAATTGTTCCTTTAACTCCTTCAACTCCGGCGGGGCCATACGATATGGTGGAATAGAAATGGGCTGGGTGCCCGGAACCAGATCAATGCAGAAATCAATATCCCTGTCGGGTGGCATACCCGGTAGGTCTGAAGGAAAAACATCAGGGAACTCACAAACAGCAGGCACAGAATCGATAGAGGGAACCTCAGCAGTGAAATCCCGAACATAAACTAAATAAGCCAGACACCCCTTCTCGACCATACGCCCAGCCTTCACATACGATATAACACTGCGGGTAGAATGACCTGGAGTCCCTCTCCACTCTAAGCGAGGCATACCTGGTAAAGCTAAGGTCACAGTCTTGGCATGGCAGTCCAAGATAGCGTGATAGGGTGATAACCAGTCCATCCCCAATATGATGTCAAAGTCGACCATATCTAAAATCAACAGATCTACACGAGTCTCCAGACCCCCAATCACCACAACACAAGAGCGATGGACTCGATCGACCATAGTTGAATCACCCACCGGCGTAGACACATAAACAGGAATATACAATGCATCACAAGGCATGAGCAAATACGGGGCAAAATAGGATGACACATACGAATACGTAGACCCCGGATCAAACAACACTGAAGCATCTCTATCGCAAACCAGAACGGTACCTGCACCTCCACCTCTAATACCTTTACCTCCACCTCTAGCATCACTACCTCCACCTCTAATACCTTTACCTCCACAAAGCCTCCAAAGACAAAGCTGATCTATCACTGGTGTGTGCTGCTGCTCAGCTGAAGAAGCGGTACATGACCTCGCCATTCGCAAAAGGACAAGAGTGGAGGTTTCAATTTAACTTTGAGAGAACAAAATCGCACGACAGGGAAGAATAGAAGTGAAACTTTTCCTAACTCTATAGCCTCTAGGGGATAAATACAGACGTTTCCGTACCGATCCCTCAGACTCTACTAAGATTGTCCATGAGTTGTGAGACCTATGTAGCCTAGAGCTCTGATACCAACTTGTCACGACCCGGATTTCCCAAACTCGGGAGTCGTGATGGCGCCTACTCGTAGAAGCTAGGCAAGCCAAATTTTTAATTACTTTCCGTTTACAACATAATTCCCTTTTAACAATTCATGGCAACAATATAAAAACAATGAAATTAACAGTAGCGGAAGTCTTAATTATTGAAACTAAATCAACATGCGGAATAGTCAATATAATCCTCTACCCAATACTTGTGTCACAATACTCACGAACTACTAATAGTGCTAAATACAGCCGTATGAAAGAAAGTATAACTGTTTGTATCGAAATACATGAGCTAACAGACTGGAATAAAGATAGAAGAGACGCCGGGCCTGCGGACGCCTGCACGGCTACCTTGGTGTCTCGCAGGACTGAAGGCTAACTCCCGTGCTACTACAGCTGCTGCCCAACACCTGGATCGGTGCAAAAGAGCACAGAGTGTAGTATCAGCACAACCGACCCCATGTGCTGGTAAGTGTCTGGCCTAACCCCGGCGAGGTAGTGACGAGGCTAGTACCAGACTCCAGATAAACCTATGAAGATATATATATACAATACAACGAAGAGGCAACAGAAATAAGCAATTAAAACTAGGGAAGGAACATGCTTCCGGAGTAACAGATATAAATAGAGTATCAGAAATAATAGAGGAGGAATACACAGTCTAGCCACTAACACGGAAGTAAGAAATAAAGACAATTTTCGTGTTCGGCTCATCTTGTTGCAGGCGTGCAACCCGATCCCATTTCTCGTAACTCGTGGTAGGCGTACCACCCGCTTTCATTTCATAATATCTTGTGGTAGGCGTACCACCCGCTCCCATTTCATAATATCTTGTGGTATGCGTACCACCCGCTCCCATTTAATAATATCTTTGTTGCGGTGTGCAACCCGATCCGTGTATAACATTGTTGCGGCGTGAACCCGATCCATACATAATATTGTTGCGGCGTGCAACCCGATCCATATATAATATTATTGCAGCGTGCAACCCGATCCATATATAATATTGTTGCGGCGTGCAACCCGATCCATATATAATATTTACAATTATAACGAAAGTCCCGACAAGGGATCAATAAGGTCCACACTATCCCGACAAGGGATTCGATAGCATGATTAATTACGTCCCGGCAAGGGAGAAACATCTATAACCACACTTGTCCCAGCATCTAACTACCGCAGCTATAACCGATCCTGTTACAACATCTAACTGCCACAACTATAATCAATCATGTTACAACATCCGACTACCACAACTATGATCAATCCTGTTACAACACCTAACTGCCACAACTATAATCAATCCTGTTACAACATCTGACTACCACAACTATGATCAATCCTGTTACATCATCTAACTCCACAACTATAATCAAACTTATTACTACACCTAACCACCTCAGCTATAACCAAACCTATTACAACACCTAACTACCTCAGCTATAACTTTAGTCCTTACTAAACACAAGGAATCATTAAACTAAGCATCTGTAATATCAATTAAGAACACAATACAAGGGAACCACAACTCGACAATATCCCGCCAAGGGATAGCATAATGATCTTTTCTCTTGTTACTTTTATGTCACAATTCACTTCAGGACTTGACCCAATGCTCTAGAGGTTCAATTATCACTTATACTTTCGCAATGCGTTCTACGACTAGAGCCAACACTCCTCAATGATCATAAGTCACGATTCTTTTAACAACTTTAGACAACAAATAGAAATACTCACCAGGGCATGAATAATACGACGAAGTCATGAAATTCACAATATAAGACTCACGGTCATGCTTGACACCAATGTATAGATACTCGTCACCATGCCTATAAGTCGTACGCCATAAGAAACACATAACAAATATGACTCAACTCCTAATCCCTCAAGCTAAGGTTAAACCGAACACTTACCTCGATGCTTTGAATTCAACTCAAGTCTCAATTATAGCATTACCCCTTGATTCCGCCACCAATCCGCTCGAATCTAGTGACAAGTCACTTAATTACTTTAGTAAACACTAAATGAATCAATTTGAATGCATAAAAATGAATTTCCCATAGCTTTTCCCAAAAATTCCAAAATAGCCCCCGGGCCCACGTGGTCAAAACTCGAGGTTCAAACCAAAACCCGGTTTCCCATTCCCCCACGATCCCAAATATGTGATTTGTTTTGAAATCGGACCTCAAACTGACGTCCAAATCCCCAATTTTAGAAAAACCTAGGTCCTACCCAAAACACCCAATTTCCCCCATGAAAATATTTGATTTCAAGTTGAAAACATGTTAAATGATGTTAATGATTGAAAGAAATGATTAAAAATCAACTTACAATTGATTTGGAAGAAGGTTTGTTCTTGAAAAATTGCCCAAAGGAGTTGTGTTTTGAAAATGGGGTGAAAATGTCTTAAAATCGACTAAGTATGAAAAATGCAGGTTGCAGATGTGGGAGATGCGAACTGGGGTTCGCAATTGCGAACCCCGACCTTCAATTATGGAAATTGCGAAGCAGGGTTTGCATTTGCGAACCCTTCCTATTTTCCCAGGTCTCACATTTGCGAAAGGGTTAGTCGCATATGCGACTTCGCATTTGCGAGAAAGGTGTCGCATTTGCGAAGTCTGAGGATTTGGTGGGCATCGCATTTGCGATGGATGTCTTCGCATTTGCGAAGAAAGCTGCCCAGGTGAAGTCTCGCATTTGCGATGCATAGCTCGCATTTGCGAGGCTGGCTTCGCAAATGCGAAGCCTGCAGAACTGAGATATACTAGATTTTCAAAAAGGTTAAAAATGCACTCACGGCCTATCCAAAATTCATCCGAGCCCTTGGGGCTCCAAACCAAACATACACACAACCTCAAAAACATCATACGGACTTATTCGTGCGATCAAATCGCTAATATAACATCATATACATCGAATTAAGCCTCAAAATCTATGATTTCTTCCAAATTTAATAAAACATCAAATTTCCATTTTCAGTCCGAAACACGTCAAACGACGTCCGTTTTCAACCAAACTTTACAGAAAGTGCTTAAATCATATATAAGACTTGTACCGGGCGCCCGAACCGAAATACAGACCTGATACCATAGTCTTCTAATCAAATTTCATTTCCAATTTGCTTAGATATTTCCAGAAAACAATTTCACACAAAAATTCATTTCTCGAGCTTGGGACCTCAGAATTCGATTCCGGGCATACGCTCAAGTCCCGTATTTTCCTACGGACCCTCCAGGACCATCGAATCACGGGTCCGGGTCTGTTTACCCAAAATGTGGACCGAAGTCAAATTTATTCATTTTAATATCAAAATTTAGCATTTTTCTCATACGATTCATATTTAAGCTTTCCGGCTACGCGCCCGGACTGCGCACGCAAATCGAGGCAACCCTAAACGAGGTCTTCAAGGCGTCGGAAGCACAAAATAGGTAAGGAAACAGGTGATGACCCTTTGGGTGGTCACATAGACCCGACTGAGCAAGCTTGTTAGTTTTCATTCTACCCAAACTAGTTCATGAATAATGAGGGAATGTTATCCCATTTAATCAAAACACTAAAAAATCTTCCATTTGCAGCTTTCATTTCTTAGACGATAATGACTTCATTCATAGTTTACAAGCTTAATGAAAACATGTTTACCAAGGATAAACTTTTCTAGTCCGGACCCCCAACATTGACCACCACCCACAAACAGTCTACGGAGCCTCTATGTACAATAGAAGAGAAATAGGGAAATGCCGGCAACAAGGCTCTGGATATACCTCAAAACATGATGAGAAATGAACAAAAGATGTATGACATGACCTCGGGATAGAGTGGGGCTCACCAAGTCTGTTGGGAAGAGAATACTGCTATCACTGGCTGATGCCTCTCGCTGTAGAACAACCTGTATCATAAAACGATATAGCTCCCCCGACAAAAGGGACGTTAGTGCCGTCGAATAGCACTAGTATGTAAGGCTAAAAGTCCTCTTTCATTATACAATAACCATACAAGCAAAGAAAACACAAAACAGCGAGCTGAAGTCAACAATATACTAGCATCCAACTTGAAACATGTAAATCTTCTAGTTTACGAAAATAATATGTAAAATTTTTGGTTGGGAGATCACTAGCACCGATATAAGTTATACCACCGTCTTTGTTAGCACGGAGTTCGATCACGACCCGATCGGCTAGGTCGTCCCTTTAGAGACATGTACCACAACAACAAATTCCAGTTTATGAATTTCCAGTTTTTATGATTCCCAGCACAATACCACCATGTGTGCGGCATGGCGTCCGATCACGGCCCGATCGGCTAAGCTACCTTCCCACGTATGCCGTGTGGGTTGGCTTTTTCTTTCCAATTCACAGGTATTAGTTTCATCCCACTTTGGGGGATTAGTCACAATTTCACCAATATTTCAGTTTCATCCCAAGTCACACTCCACCCTTACACCGGCACGTGTACTTTCAGGTGTGGGCCTTATGTCCCACCCTTCCTTGGTATTGCTAATGATACTCCCAAAAACATTTTTGATTCGATTGAATATTGCACACAATTGTGGTATTAATATAAGTATACAAGCATAGCATAAATACAACCATGCTTACCTCAATACCTTTCATATTTTATAGTTTTTATTAATGTTCTCAATCTTTCTCGATAACAGTGTCTCTTTGGCCCTTTGGCCTTTCACAAGATTTATCTTTCTCATGGCACGAAGGCCGCATATGGTTTTCCACATTTTCATCTCCTTTATTTCCAAGGATAGCCAACCAATATCAATGTACCAAATAATCCGGAAATTTTATATATTCGAATTCAATAATAATAGAATCATCAAGCACAAAGGATTCTTCCCAAAGAGGGACATCTCAACCAACAATTGAATACACATTGGCATTATAAGCAAGCAATCACCTCGGTTATCCTTAAATTATTCCTATCCATTTTAAAAATTATACAATTTCAACATCGGAATGTGTAAGGACACACATTGTAATGTATGTTTTAAAGAGGCAATGTAATATCTAGAACAACCATTTATGGGCTTATTCCCCAGCCCAATTTTAATTTAAACCCGACCCTTACCCAATTAGTCCTACCCAAACCTGGATCCCCACCTACCCCTTTTAATCTAGGCCGTTGATAATTCCGATCAACGGCCACCATTTCCCCTTACCATTTTTAACCCCTAAACGACCCCTCACCATAAATCATTTCTCACCACCCGCCGCCCCTGAATCCCTTCCTCTAAAACTCTCTCTGCAACATCACCTAAACCCTAGCCGCCGCAACACAAATCTACCCTAATTCCCTTCAATCCCCACCTAATCCATGGACTCCCATGGCGGTTTAAGGCGTGTACTCGTCTCCAGTGTCTACTGGTTACCTATTTTCATGATTCCACGGACAGATCTCGAAGAGATCTGGTCCAGTCCATGCTCAACCTCTATCTCTAGTCTTTTTCCGGCCACCCATGACCGTTCAAGTCGGATCCATGGCGTTTCCGGCTAGATCGGTAACATTTTGAAGTCTTTCTCATTTTTCTGGGTTCTCTGAAACCCTAGCTTTAAGAGCATTCCGATTTTTCTTTTAGATCTGTCTTAGATCTATGCATGTTATGAACTTCTTCTCAAAGGTTCTTCGATTTTCTTTCAAAATAAATCTTCGTTTTCAAATTAGGGTTTCCTAATTGTACTTAGACTCAATTATTTACCTTATACTTTTACTACCCCCTTATATGGCAAGAATCAATCTGTCTCAAACTGATTTCTTTCCTTAATTAACCCTGTTAGTATCCGTTTGAGCAGTAATCCCTTGATTAAAGGGAAGTACTTGTGTTGATTGATTCTGATTATGATTATTTCCATGTCTGTGATAAAACCTTACTTGTTACCTTATTCTCTACTCGTTTTTTAAAGCTATAAATACCTTAATGTTTTCATTAGAAAAGGACACGAACAATTGAGTTCAGAACACACACTTACACACTCAAAACTCTTTCCTTCTCTATTATTACTCGTGCTACTGCTTTGTCTAGCCGGCCGAAAGCCAAAGCTAGACTGTGGAATCCTGCTTATTGTACCTTTCTGCACCTTGCTTTCTTTACTGGTATGTCCTAGTTAATTTTTCAAGCCTCAACAATAATACGCTTCTTTAATTGTTTCAGTTTGCCTCTTTCTTGTTTACTTCTGCCTGTGGTTCTGCAGTCAAGTTACATTACTAGCATGCTGTAATATCCCCTTTCCCTCTAGATCAATGCACTGATCATCCCAGTATCAACCATTGTTGTGCATGTCCAACCAGTCCTTTCCCTCTAGGTTCTGCCCCTCTTGTGTGAGCCTTGCCTTGGGACCCTTGAGCTCCCTCTGAACTTGGACACATAAGAGTTGGCCCTTCGACACTGCACTTATTCTGTTTGGTTATGCAAATCTGGGTGTGAGCATTGCCTGGACCCCTTGAGGTCCTTAGGGAGCTCTGACACACCCAGATATGAGAAAGGCTTTGGAGTAACGTTGGCATTGAAGTGATTAATTACATAACTCAGAGAGGAAGTAAAGATCAGACTTCCTTTGGTTGTAATTTCTTATTCTGGACTTCTTTTGTAATTCAATCATTTGGTCTGTAATAACTTGTAAACATTATGGGGTTGGCTAGTGAAAAGGGATGGTGAATATGCATGTTTTAGCTATTAAAAGGGTAGAAAGCATGTTACTAGGTTTACATTCCTACTTGCGCAGTAGAATCCATGCTTAGGACTCATTTCTTGCATTAGAGATCCTGTTCCTTAGGATTTACACTTATCATTTTTCAACATGTCCATTTCTCTATCATACCACTCAACAATTCCTGTGTTAAATGTATTAATAACCGGTATTTCTACAACCATGTTCCTACTGCCATGTACACCTAGAGATCCTGTTTTAGGCTAAACAACATTAACAAATATATCATCTCTGCATGCCCTAGTAACTGTAATATTTTTGCATATAGAAATCCTGTTTATTCTGCATATATACATCATTCAGCATCTCTTTTCATTTAGATACCATGTCCTTAGGATCTCACTTATATTCGCTTAAGCACACTTAGGCTAATTATGAATGCATGAAAAGGAATAAAACAATTTCATTTTGTCTTTACAACTAATTGGCTATAATTTCTATGTGCTGAACACCTAGAACAACATGTTTAGGTAATAACAATAGTCTCAAACTGTCAGTAATCCTGAATAACTACTG
>NW_017672233.1:150151-155240 GCF_001879085.1 Nicotiana attenuata | reverse complement strand
CTACTTGTCAGCATATACTACCTATCTCATCTCTCGGTTGGACCCATTGAAGTATATTTTCCAAAAGCCCATGCCCACAGGGAGGCTGGCGAAATGGCAAATCCTGCTTACGGAGTTTGATATTGTCTACGTGACGCGGACCGCCATGAAAGCACAAGCATTGGCTGATCACCTGGCTGAGAATCCCGTTGATGACGAATATGAGCCTTTGAAAACATATTTCCCGGACGAGGAGGTAATTCATATTGAAGAATTAGAACAGGTCGAGAAGCCTGGATGGAAACTGTTCTTTGATGGAGCTGCCAATGCCAAGGGTGTCAGAATAGGAGCTGTACTGATTTCTGAGACAGGGCAACACTACCCTGTCACTGCTCAACTCCGTTTCTATTGCACCAACAACATGACTGAGTACGAAGCCTGTATCCTGGGACTGAGACTGGCTGTAGACACGGGTGTTCAAGAAATCTTGGTCATGGGTGACTCGGATCTTCTTGTACACCAGATTCAGGGAGAGTGGGAAACACGGGATTTGAAGCTCATTCCATACAGGCAGTGCTTGCATGAACTTTGTCAACGGTTTCAGTCGATAGATTTCAAACACATTCCAAGGATGCACAATGAGGTTGCTGACGCTTTGGCCACCCTGGCATCAATGTTGCATCATCCGGACAAGGCTTACGTGGATCCATTACATATCCAGGTTCGAGATCAGCATGCCTATTGTAACGTGGTGGAGGAAGAGTTGATAGTGAGCCATGGTTCCATGACATAAAAGAGTATCTCCGGATGGGAGTATACCCGACACAGGCTACAGGGGATCAAAAGAGAGCAATTCGACGCTTGGCAAGTGGGTTTTTCTTCAGTGGAGGAGTATTGTACAAAAGAACTCCAGATCTGGGGTTATTAAGATGCATAGATGCCAGACAGGCTACAGTTATCATGGCTGAGGTACATGCGGGAGTTTGCGGACCTCATATGAGTGGATACATATTGGCAAAGAAGATCCTCCGAGTAGGCTATTATTGGCTTACCATGGAACGAGATTGCATCAGTTTCGTGCGCAAATGTCATCAATGTCAGATACATGGAGATTTGATTCATTCTCCGCCCTCCGAATTGCATACAATGTCGGCACCATGGCCCTTCGTTGCTTGGGGAATGGACGTTATTGGACCGATTGAGCCAGCAGCATCAAATGGACATAGATTCATTTTGGTAGCCATTGATTATTTCACTAAATGGGTGGAGGCAAAAACCTTCAAATCTGTGACTAAGAAGGCAGTTGTCGATTTCGTGCATTCAAATATCATATGCCGGTTTGGGGTCCCGAAGGTAATCATCACAGATAATGGTGCAAATCTCAATAGTCATTTGATGGCCGAGACATGTCAGCGGTTTAAGATCATGCACCGCAATTCGACTCCATATCGTCCTAAGGCAAATGGAGCAGTTGAAGCAGCTAACAAGAATATCAAGAAAATACTTCGGAAAATGGTCGAAGGGTCAAGGCAATGGCATGAAAAACTACCTTTTGCATTGTTGGGTTATCGCACTACTGTCCGCACTTCAGTAGGAGCGACTCCTTATTCCTTGGTGTATGGAACCGAAGCAGTAATACCCGCAGAGGTTGAGATCCCGTCCCCCCGGATCATTGCTGAGGCAGAAATTGATGATGATGAATGGGTTAAAACCCGCTTGGAACAATTAAGTCTGATTGACGAAAAACGACTGGCAGCGGTATGTCATGGTCAGTTATACCAACAGAGAATGGCAAGAGCATATAACAAGAAGGTGCGTCCACGTAAGTTTGAAGTAGGGCAGTTGGTGCTGAGACGTATCCTACCTCATTGGGCTGAGGCAAAAGGAAAGTTCGCCCCAAACTGGCAAGGGCCATTTGTTGTAACCAGAGTGTTGTCCAATGGCGCTTTATATCTAACGGACGTAGAAGGGAAATGTGTAGAAATGGCTATCAATTCTGATGCAGTCAAGAGATATTATGTATGATTCCTTTGTCTTTGTGTACTTGATTGTATTTGACATATTTTGAGATTGAAATGACGAAGGCATTTTGTTCTGCTATCTAAACACTTTATCCCTCGTTACCCCTTTTGAGCCTTAATTACTTTCTTGCATACCCCTCTTTCGGAATCAATAATCAAGCTCGTAAGCCCGAGCAAGGAAAGAGAATGGAGAAACAAGAGAAAAACAGTGAAAAAAAAAGAAAAAAAAAGAAAAAAAAAGAGAAAGAAAAAAATAATAAAAGAAAAAAAAAGTGAATGAAACAGGAAATAAGGAAAAAGAAAGAAAAGAAAAGAAGTAAAAGGAAAGAAAACAAAAGTGGAAGAAAAGGAAAGATCGCAACAATGAACGTAGTGGTCTGAACTACGTTTGACTTGATCCCGAAAGGGTACGTAGGCAGCCTCACTGAGGTTCAGTCATAACAAAAGAAAATCCAAATAATCCCCGGGAAGGAAACTGGGGCAGAAGTTATGGTTGTTGCATGAGATATGATGCCGAAAGTTGTAATATTGGACCCACGTTTGAATTATTTTGAGCCTCTATACCTTTCTTTCGAAACCCATCCAAAAGCCACATTACGGTCCAAAGAAAGACCTTCTGATCAATCTTAAGAAATGTCAATACAAGCAGGTAAAGTGATTTTTGTTGGGGACAACACTCCGGTGCCAGAAGGAAAATGATGAAATGAGAGAGTCTTATTGGTGAAAACCCTCACGGGCACCGTAAGGCGAAGTGAGTTTGAGAGATATTAGAAATGAGAGAGTCTTATTGGTGAAAACCCTCACGGGCACTGTAAGGCGAAGTGAGTTTGAGAGATATTATTGGTGAAAACCCTCATGGGCATCGTAAGGCGAACATGAGTCTTCAGATGTGCAAATAAGGAAGTCTGTGGTTGAAAGGTGTTTGGAACATGGTGAAAGAAGCAAGGTTTGGGTTTTGTTAAAAGTCGGGCGTGAAAGTGTGAGGCAACGAATGTGGTAAGTAACAATTGATTGGTTGGACAGACTAGGTTGGGATCCAAAGTGCATGGCACGATCAACGGAATCAGCCTTTCCACTCAGATAAGTCTTGTCTTTTTCTCTTCATTACCACTCATGCATTTCCAAAGTTTTCTATCCTCAAAACCCTCGAGGTCATTGCATTTCATTCTCTTGAAATCTGTCTATAAGACGTTTTAGTGTCAGTTCTATTCAAAAACAAAAGAAGGGTGTCAAAGCTAACTACCAGCTTCCCAGTTGGGTGGCACAACAAGTTGGAGACATGTCAAAAGGGAGTAAAACATGAAGGATCAATAAAATCAGTGGAATAATCAGACGTTTGCAAGGAAAAGGCAAGGTTCACAGGAAAGGAACAGGAACACCAAACAGTAATATGAAGCAAAACATGTGGGTCATCGAGATTTGAGGGTTGAAAGTCAACTGGGAAATCGTGACAAGTCAAAGCAAGTCCAGGAAGCAAGTCAGGGTGAAGTCGGAAGTGGGAGCATGGCCAACAAGAATGCCAGCAGCTAATCACCATTTTACATTAACATTTTTTTTCTTTGATTGAAACAGGGGCAGAAATTTGCTTCGTTGTTATTTTGCTTGCAATCAGGCGCCCACCTGGAGAACAAGGGAATACTTTTCAGGCGCCCACCTGGAGAACAAGGGAATACTTTTCAGGCGCCCACCTGGAAAACAAGGGAATACTTTTCAAGTTTCAGCAATCAGGCGCCCACCTGGAAAACAAGGGAATACTTTTTAAGTTTCAGCAATCAGGCGCCCACCTGGAGAACAAGGGAATACTTTTCAAGTTTTAGCAATCAGGCGCCCACCTGGAAAACAAGGGAATACTTTTCAAGCCTTAGCAATCAGGCGCCCACCTGGAGAACAAGGGAATACTTTTCAAGTTTTAGCAATCAGGCGCCCACCTGGAGAACAAAAGAATACTTTTCAAGTTTTAGCAATCAGGCGCCCACCTGGAAAACAAGGGAATACTTTTCACGTTTTAGCAATCAGGCGCCCACCTGGAAAACTTTTCAAGTTTTAGCAATCAGGCGCCCACCTGGAGAACAAGGGAATACTTTTCAAGTTTTAGCAATCAGGCGCCCACCTGGAGAACAAGGGAATACTTTTCAAAGTTCAGCAATCAGGCGCCCACCTGGAGAACAAGGGAATACTTTTCAAGTTTCAGCAATCAGGCGCCCACCTGGAGAACAAGGGAATACTTTTCAAGTTTTAGCAATCAGTTTTCAAGTTTAGCAATCAGGCGCCCACCTGGAGAACAAGGGAATACTTTTCAAGTTTTAGCAATTAGGCGCCCACCTGGAGAACAAGGGAATATTTTTCAGTTTTAGCAATCAGGCGCCCACCTGGAAAACAAGGGAATACTTTTCAAGTTTCAGCAATCAGGCGCCCACCTGGAAAACAAGGGAATGTTTTTCAAGTTTTAGCAATCAGGCGCCCACCTGGAGAACAAGGGAATACATTTCAAAGTTCCAGCAATCAGGCGCCCACCTGGAGAACAAGGGAATACATTTCAAGTTCAGCAATCAGGAGCCCGCCTGGAGAACAGAGGCACGTATTGCAAATTGCAGCAGTCAAACATCACCCGGAGGAATGGTGAAACATCTACAATCAATGCAAGGCAACAACGCAAGAATTCCAGTGGAAAGATACAAGTTCAAGGCAACACAAAGAGCAAGTTAGAAGATATAGATAGAACTCTTTGTAATTCATAGATCATGGCTTAGTCATGCTTCTTTTATTTTTATACGGTGTAATAAGGAGGTCAGCGAGCAGTAGCAGCACAACAGCATGAAATCACAGCCTTGTTCCCACTACACTGACCTGATTCCTGTTTGCCCAGGATATGTGGCAACCTCTGAAGCAGGGTGCGGTCAGGCTTTTTCAAAAATTGTTTCACACGAATATGCAAACGGGCAAAAATCGTTCATTTCTGCTCACTGGTCTTACTTAATTGTCTTATTTTACTTTTGAATTAGGAATTAGTGTAATCTTGGAGTTAAAGGCGCCCACCTGGAAAACAAGGGAATACTTTTCAAGTTTCAGCAGTCAGGCGCCCACCTGGA
>NW_017672233.1:9556-150126 GCF_001879085.1 Nicotiana attenuata | reverse complement strand
AAACTAACTAATTAATGCTAACTAACAGCAACCATAAGAGATTACTAATCAGTTCAGATGCTGAGGAACGAATTGAAATCCAAAAACAATCTCAAACAAATCATAAAACTAAACTTAGAACAGATACGGAACCCCAAAAAATAAGAATCAAGAATAGAAGTAATCAGCAAACTTACTGAATTAGAGTATTCGACTGACCATGGGGAACTCTGACCGGCCTTTGTTTGAATCCTCCGGGATTCTTGACACGTAACATTCCTAATCGTGTGTTTTCAAAGAACACACATGATTAGGGAAATTACGGTCCAAAATCCCCCAAGATTTTCTGAGCTAGGGTTCTGCCAGTCTAAGATCTAAAATTCGAGAAGCTTTGGCAATATTCAAAAGATTCTGGTTAGGGATTATGATGAGGGAGGGATGAGGGACATATGGTACGAATTTGGGCCAGTTTGGGTGAGTTTGCGACTTGGCCGGAACTTCAATGGAATATTCGACGAGATTGGCTATGATTCGAGGGGAGCTGAGGGCCTGGTTGGACCGGGGGAGACGAGGGGAAGTCAGTGTGTATTTTGGTGGTCATCGGAGCATCGCCGCCGCCGGCGGCGATTTCCGGCCGGCGGCGGATGGCACAGAGGACGGCGGCGACACGGTGGGGCGGTGGTGGTAGGGGTGATGTACGAGGAAGACCAGTTTGGTTCTCTGATTTTATAACATGTTTTATTACACTTAATATTGAGAAGGCTTGGGTGATCCTGGACCGTCGGATCAATGGGAAATAGACGGATAGGATTGATTGACGCCAAACGTCGTCGTTTTGCAAAAGGGGGGGAACTGGACCGGATGGGGTATTTGGGCCTGGGGTTTGTACGTGGGTTGGGGAATTTTATTTTGGGCCAGAATAATTAGCCCAATTCGGGCAATAAGACCACCTTCTCCTTTTAAAATCCTCTTTATTCAATTTATTTTCATTTTGTATTTTCTTTTTTTATTTTGCTTTTGTATTTTTTTTGTATTTTTGTATTTATTTATTTTTCTGATTTTATTAAATGCTAAAACAAAGCAAAGACCTAATTACACTATTTAACTCCTAAAATTATTATTTAAAACTCTATTTAAAGATAAATATGATAATTAGCAATGCAAAGAAACTATTTTCTTGCAACTTTCTAAAAACTTGAATAATACCTAATTAATACTAAAATTGTGGAATTAAATCCCTAAATGCCAATGCATATTTTTTGTATTTTCATATAAAATGCAACCAATTACGCAAAGATTTAACAAAAATTCAGAAAAATTGTAAAATAATTAAGAAATCAATTTATTTGCCAACTTTTGGAATAATTTGCTTAGGGCAAAAATCACGTGCTCACAGCTGCCCCTCTTTGCCCGGAAACGCGAAGAGTTTTCGTGCAAAGACAAGTGAGCAGAGATGAACGATTTTTGCCCGTCTGCATATTCCGTGTGAAGCATTTTTGAAAGAGTTGACCGCACCCTGCTTCTGAGGTTGCCTACATATCCTTGGCTAAAAAGGAATCAGGTCAGTGTAGTTCGGGAAGGTCTGGTAGCTGGACTACCAAGAGCTGTGATTTCACTGCTGTTGTTGCTGCTACTTGCTCGCTGACTCCCTTATTATACCGTATAAAATAAAAGAAGCTGGACTAAGCTATGATCTATGAATTACCAGAGTCCCTATCTATCTCTTCCATCTTGCGGTTCTTGTTGCCTTGAACTTGTATCCTTCCGGTGGAATCCTCGTTGTTTCTTGCCTTATGATCGGAGAAGTTCTGCCATTTCTTCCGAGTGATGCTTAACTGCCGAATATTTGAAAAAGTACTCCCTTGTTCTCCAGGTGGGCGCCTGATTGCTGAAACTTGAAATGTATTCCTTTGTTTTCCAGGTGGGCGCCTGATTGCTGAAACTTGGAAAGTATTCCCTTGTTCTCCTGGTGGGCGCCTGATTGCTAAAGCGTGAAAAAGTATTCCCTTGTTTTCCAGAAGGCGCCCTGATTGCTGAAACTTGAAAAGTATTCCCTTGTTCTCCAGGTGGGCGCCTGATTGCTAAAACGTGAAAAGTATTCCCTTGTTCTCCAGGTGGGCGCCTGATTGCAACAAAATAAACATTGAAACGTATTCCCTTGTTCTCCAGGTGGGCGCCTGATTGCTAAACTTGAAAGTATTCCTGTTCTCCAGGTGGGCGCCTGATTGCTAAAACTTTGAAAAGTATTCCCTTGTTCTCCAGGTGGGCGCCTGATTGCTAAAACTTGAAAAGTATTCCCTTGTTCTCCAGGTGGGCGCCTGATTGCAACAAAATAAACATTGAAAATTTCTGCCCCTGTTTCAATCAAAGAGAAATTTGTTAATGTAAAATGGTGATTAGCTGCTGGCATTCTTGTTGGCCATGCTCCCCGCTCCACTTCACCTGACTTGCTTCCTGGACTTGCTTTGACTTGCCACGATTTCCCAATTGACTTTCAACCCTCAAATCTCGATGACCCCCATGTTTTGCTTCACATTACTGTTTGGTGTTCCTGTTCCTTTCCTATGAACCTTGCCTCTTTCTTGCAAACGTCTGATTATTCCACTGCTTTTATTGATCCTTCATGTTTTACTCTCTCGTGACATGTCTCCAACTTGTTGTGCTCCCAACTGGGAAGCTGGTAGTGTAGCTTGACATTCTTTCTTTGTTTTTTTGAACAGACTGACACTAAAACGTCTTATAGACAGATTTCAGAGAATGAAAATGCAATGACCTCGAAGGTTTGAGGATAGAAGAACTCTGGAAATGAATGAGTGGTATGAAAAAAAGGACAGACTTATCTTATGAAAGGCTGATTCCGTTGATCATTGCCATGCCACTTGGATCCAACCTAGTCTGTCCAACCCAATCAATTGTTTACTACACATTCGTTGCCTGCCAAGTCTTTCACGCCCACTTTTTACAACCCAACCTTGCTTCTTTCACCAATGTTCCAAACGAACCTTTCAACCACACAGACTTCCTTATTTTGCCACATCTGAAGACATCATCGTTCGCCCTTAACCGATGCCCATGAGGGTTTTCCCATAATATATCTCAAACTCACTTCGCCTTAACAGTGCCCGTGAGGGTTTTCACCAATAAGACTCTCTCATTCCTAAATATCTCTCAAACTCACTTCGCCTTAAACGGTGCCCGTGAGGGTTTTTCAACCAATAAGACTCTCTTCATTTCATCATTTATCCTTCCTGGCACCGGAAGTGTTGTCCCCAGGACAAAAATCACTTTACCTGCTTGTATTTGACATTTTCTTAAGATTGATCAGAAGGTCCTTTCTTTGGACCGTAATGTGGCTTTTGGATGGTTTAGAAGGCAAGGTGTAGAGCTCAAAATAATTCAAACGTGGGTTCGATATTACAACTTTCGGAATCATATTGGCAATGCAACAACCCATAACTTCTGCCCCAGTTTCCTTCCCGGGTGATTATTTGGAAATTTTTCGTTTTGTTTTTGACTGAAGCTCAGTGAGGCTGCCTAACGTAAACCCTTTCGGGATTAAGTCAAATGTAGATCAGAAGAGAACTACGTTCATTGTTGCGATCTTTCCCTTTTCCTTCCACTGTTGTTTTCTTTCCTTCACTTTTCTTTGGCCTTTTCTTTCTTCTTATTTTCTGTTTATTCACTGTTCTTTTTCCTTAATTGTTTTTTTTCTTTTTAATTTTTTCTTCTTTCTTTTCTTCTTTTTTTTTCTCTGTTTTTCTCCATTCTCTTTCTTGCTCGGGCTTTACGAGCTTTGATTATTGATTCCGAAAGAGGGGTATGCAAGAAAGTAATTAGGGCTCAAAAGGGGTAAACAAGGGATAAAGTGTTTAGATAGCCGAAACAAAATGCCTTCGTACAGTTCAATCTCAAAATACGCGAATACAATCAGGTAACACAAAGATAAAGAAATCATACATAATATCTGCTTTGGACTGCATCGGAATTGAATAGCCATTTTCTTACAACATTTCCTTCTACGTCCGTTAGATATAAAGCGCCAATTGGACAACACTCTGGTTACAACAAATGGCCCTTGGCCAGTTTGGGGCGATCTTTCCTTTTGCCTCAGCCCAATGAGGTAGGATAACGTCCTCAGCATCAACTGCCCTAACTTCAAACTTGCGTGGACGCACCTTCTTGTTATATGCTCTTGCCATTCTCTGTTGGTATAACTGAATGAAACATACCACTGCCAGTCGTTTCTCGTCAATCAGACTCCAATTGTTCCAAGCGGGTTTTAACCCATTCCATCAAATCAAATCAATTTCTTCTGCCTCAGCAATGATTCGGAGGGACGGGAATCTCAAACCTAATGCGGGTTAATTACGGCACAGTTCCATATACCAATGAGTAAGGGTCGATGCCTATTGAGGTGGCGGACGGTAGTGCATAATACTTAGCAGAGCCCAAAAGGCAACTTTTCATGCCATTGCCTGGACCCCTCTACCATCTTCCAAAGTATTTTCTTGATGTTCTTGTTAGCTGCTGTCGACTGCTGCCATTTGCCTTAGGACGATTATGGAGTGGAGTTGCCGCGGTGCATGATCTTAAACTGCTGACGATGTCTCGGCCATCAAATGACTATTGAAGATTTGCACCATTATCTGTGATGATTACTTGGGACCCCAAACCGGCATATGATGTTTTTGAATGCACGAAATCGACCAACTGCCTTCTAGGTCACAGATTTGAAGGTTTTTGCCTCCAACCCATTTAGTGAAATAATCAATACTACCAAAATGAATCTAATGTCCATTTGATGCTGCTGGCTCAAATCGGTCCAATAAACATCCATTCCCAAGGCGACGAAGGGCCATGGTGCCGACATTGTATGCAATTCCGAGGACGGAGATGAATCAAATTCTTCAATGTATCTGACATGGATGACATTTGCGCATGAACTGAATGCAATCTCGTTCCATGGTAAGCCAATAATACCCTGCTCGGGAGGATCTTTCTTTGCCCATATGTATCCACTTCATATGAGGTTCCGGCAAACTCCCCCCAGCATGGTACCTCAGCCATGATAACTGTAGCCTGTCTGGCATCTATTGCATCTCAAAATAACCCCAGATCTGGAGTCTCTTGTACAACACTCCTGCCACTGAAGAAAAACCCGCTTGCCAAGCGTCGAATTGTCTCTTTTTTGATCCCCTGTAGCCTGTTGTCGGTATATTCCCATCCGAAGATACTCTTTTAATGTCATGGAACCATGGCCTCACCATCAAATTCTTCCTCTACCACGTTACAATAGGCATGTGATCTCGAACCTGAATATGTATTGGATCCACGTTAAGCCTTGTCCGGATGATGCAACATTGATGCAAAAGGTGGCCAAAGCGTCAGCAACCCTCATTGTGCATCCTTGGAATGTGTTTTGAAAATCTTATTGACTGAAACCGTTGACAAAGTTCATACAAGCACTGCCGGTATGGTACGAGCTTCAAGTCCCGTGTTTCCCACTCTCCCTGAATTTGGTGTATAAAGAAGAATCCGATATCACCCATGACCAAAGATTTCTGAACACACCCATGTCTATAGCCAAGTCTCAAAGTCCCAGGATACAGGTTCGTCTCAGCCATGTTGTTGTGGCAATATGAAACGAAGTTGAAGCAGTGACGGGGGGGGGTTGGGTAGTTGTTGCCCTGTCCTCAGAAATCCAGTAACTGCTCCTACTTCCGACCACCCTTGGCATTGGAGCTCCATCAAAGAACGTTCCATCCAGCTTCTCGACCTGTCCTACATTCTTCAACATGCATTACCTCCTCGTCCGGGAAGTATGTTTTCAAAAAGGCTCATATTCGTCATCAACGGGAATTCTCAGGCCAAGAAATTGATCAGCCAGTGCCTGTGTCTTTCATAGCGGTCCCGCGTCAACGTAGACATATCAATTCTGTAAGCAGTGATTTGCCATTTAGCCAGCCTCCCCGTAGGCATGGGCTTTTTTGAAAAATATACTTCAATGGGTCAACCGAGAGATAGAGGTAGGTAGTGGTATGCTGACAAGTAATGTTTCAAACTTTTGCGCTACCCAGGTTAGAGCACAACACGTCCTCTCGAGTGAGTGTATTTTACCTCATATGATGTGAACTTCTGCTCAGGTAGTAATCGCCTGCTCTTTCCTTCCCGTGATGTCATGCTGCCCAGTACACAAACCAAACGAAATGTCTAACACAAGAGTCAGGTAAAGGATCAGGGGCCTTCTGGCTTCTGGCGGGACCATACACTGGTGGGTCTAGCCAAATTAACTTCTTGATCTTATCAAATGCTGCTTGACATTCGTTCCGTCATCTGACCGCAGCATCTTTCTTTAACAACTTGAAAATGGGTTCACAAGAGTTGTTATGCTGGGCAATGAACCTGCTGATTGTATTCAAACGCTGCCAGGGTAAACTCATCACATCTTTCTTGTTCCTTGGCGGTGGTAACCTTGGACCGGCTTTGAAATCTTTGACGGGTCTAATTCGATACCGGCGCCGACTACCACGAATCCGCAATAACTTTCCCCCGATGGAACTCCAATACGCGAGACATTTTGCTGGGATTAAGCTTGAAGGTTGTACCTGCAGAGTCTCTGGAAGAATTTCCTCAAATCCCTAACATGGTCACATTTGTTTCCTCGATTTTATAACACGTCGTCCACATAGACCCTCCGATTTCCTGATGTATGCATGTCATGGAACATAGTCAGTCATTGGCCCTCATATACGTTTGCCCCCTTGCGTTCCTCAACCCGAATGGCAATGACCCTGTAACAATACGTTCCTCCAAGGTGTGATGAATGCTGTCTTTTCTGCATCCTTCCTCAATCCATGCGAATCTGGTGATAGCCCGCAGTAACATTCCACGAAGGAAGCAATCTCAATGTTTGGCAGCAATTGTCCAATAATTATAATGGATGTTTGGAAGTGGGAAGTTATCTTTCGGGCTCGCCTTATTGAGATCCGGTAATCAACACATAACACTCTGGTCTTCCGCATCCTACCTTTGGTAACAGGCACCACATTAGCTAACCAAAGGTAGGGTAATCGAGTAACTCGTATGACCTTCGCCTCAAGCTGTTGGTAACCTCTTCTTTGATTTTCACACTGATATTTGTTTTGAATTTCCTCAACTTCTGCTTGACAGGCGAGCATTCCCGAATAAACGCGCAATTTGTGGACCACCCAGATCGGTTGCTTAAACCTGGCAATGTCATCATAATGACCATGGCGAAAACATCTTTGTATTCAAGCAAACAATTCAATTATCTCTTCCCTGAGCGGGGCTTCCAAATGAAACACTTATTTTTGTTTCCCGAACTTCTCCCGATCCCTAGATTGTTGCCTCTGTGTCATTCATAGTTGCTTTGGGTTTTTCCTCAAATTGATTTAACTCTTTCACTGATTTTCTTTCAAAAGGGCCTTCTCATCATCGTATTCCCCCTCCGCCATCACATCTCAATTTCCTGTAATTACTATTTCACATTGATTATCAAAAGACTAAGCCGGCGACTCCTTATGCATGAACATCAATTGAAACGAGCATAAAAGGGAACTGTACAAAAGAGAAAAGAACAAAATAAAAGACTATCAGGAAAGAAGAGAAGATGAAATTGCATTTCATTCATTGTAAGATTAACAAAGTTTAACTCATCCGAATGGACGGAACAAGATAGAAATTCCTGAATTACAACCCTGGAAATAAACCCAGATTTAAGTAATCTAAAGAAAAATCAAAACTAATACCACGACCTCCTTCCTAATTGGAAAGAAGGAGTAAGCTTCCAGTTATTGAGCTTAGCCTGAGATCCCATGAACTAGCACATCAAAATTCAACCATCGGACCTTCGCCGGTTCTACCATATTCACTTCATCGAACACCTTTTCGAACCTTGCAGGAGCATCCCTTGTCAAGTTCTATCACCACAGAATTTGGCATTGCTGTTTGCTGGGCGTTGTTTAGTACCAGGCGGGACGAAGAACGGGAATAGGCGGGGAAGGGTTTTGGAAGGGTCCACACTCTCTTTTTCATCTTTTGGTCTCTCCTTATGTCGCTGAGTGGGTTTGAAAACCTAGCCCAAAAATGTCTGGATTTCCGGGGAGAGACACCGGCTGTATATTCCTTGCAATGAAGGCACCTGTAACACCTTTCCGGTTAAGATCCATTTCTTTATCCATTTTGAGGCTACCATAACAGTAATGCGGCAGCTATCCTTGGGCATAGGAACACTCTCCTTCGGATTTTATCAACTGCACTTGTATCCATGACTTGATAACCAGGGACTTTGGTCATTTTCAACTTTCTCAAGGATGTAATAGCATTAACAAGAATTGTCCTCATCCATGAACCAACGATCTCCTGACGATCCCATTCAACTTGACCATTTGATGCAAAGTAGATGGTACTCCTCTTGGCGAGCATGAATCCAGGGCCCGGTTCCCAATAAAAAGATTGGTTAGGAAACACTAACAATCGAGCACTTGAACTCCATCGTGATTCCACACTTGCAGGTCCTAATTGTTAGCTCCAACACAATATCTCCCCATCTGTGTTTTTTCCATCCGCCGTCAAAATCCCCCGTACAACAGATGCTATTTTTTATGAATTCTTTCCGTTCAACTTGCAACTTTTCTAGAGTGGAAAGAGGGCAAAATGTTTGGCCACTAGACCATTATCAATTAACACCCGCGTCACCCTTACGGAATCTCACACTTCACGTGAGGTAACAAAAGCTCTATTATGTTCAGTCCTTCCAATGGTAACTCGTCATCAGAAAATGTCACCTTCCTGTTTACCTGAAAAATCTTATTTTGCAATCTTCCTAAATGATTCACAGTAATTTTATTCCGCACATGAGCTTCGTTTAGAATCTTCATCAAGGCCCGGCGGTGTTCATCCCGAATGGATAATTAAGGAAATAAATGAATCTGTGCTGGGGTTTTCCTCACAATTGTTCCATAATCGAATAGTCCCTGGGCTCATTTTTTTCAGGAACTTCTTCAGCTTCTTCTTTCCAGTACAGCCCTCTTTGTGGTATCCCCGGCCCCTGGATTGTCTTTTAGCTGCTTTTAGCCTTTCTCAATTCTTTTCAGGGCAAAGCATCTCCCTGATCTGTCAACCCATGAGTCTCGCACACTTCTTCTTTAATTTCTTTCTTGGTACATGCACAGTTACCCTGTCATAATTCCACGGGACAGATTTCTCGCTAAAACACGGGCAATTTTGGGTTTCACCCCGGTTTTTGATGATAACTGGCTCTGAATCGAATGCCTTTTAAACACACCACACAAGAGGCTCGACAGCTGCTCCTGGTATTGCATCCTTAACAAGACCCTGGTTTTTATCACCCTGCAACTGGTTCAACTGACTATCTGGCCCACTGCGGACAAAGCTTTTCTTATCACCAATTCTCTTTTGCTTTACTTTCGCTGCTTTAATCATCTTACAGTCTGTGACGGCTTCTGTGTTCTCCCTTCTGCACTATCTCGATCATCGTGAGCCTCATGATGAACAAGGTAGCGGATTCTGCGTGTATTGGGAGTCTCCCGGAGCCTGCACCTCAATTTCCGTGTATCAATCAATTCCTGAATGGCAAGTTTTCAGATGGGCCAGCACTTCTCTGTATCATAGTCCAGGCGCTCCACTGAGCGTACTCACAATTCACTGAACTTGGTCCCAGGTTCCTTGGGGGAGGGTTTTTGGTAATTTAGGTTCGATCGAGGTTGCAACATACCCAAACTGCCTCAGTCTGTGGTATAGGCCTCGTAATAAGATTCTCGCAAGGGAAGTAAAGTCTTCTTCTTCTGCGACCTATCATTCTTATAATGTAGGATTGGGTTTGGTTTAAACTGGTTCCAAAAGCGGCATTTCGGTTGGTTTCTTTAAGGGGGTGGGTAAGTGTTTTGGGAGTGGGTACGCGCCATTTGGGTCACGAAGTAGGAGGTTGTGGTATGTCCCTGGGCATGATGACAGAGAAATTGAGGAGTAGGAGGTGGGTAGTAATGCTGTGGGTTGGGCCATATGAGGTATGCGGGTAAGCTTGGGGTGAGGGGCGAGATTGGTGATAATATGGGACGTGACCCTGGACCAAACCCTTGATTCCACTACTGCGCAAACTTCTTCTTTTTTCTTTCTTTACCACAATATTCCTTCGGTGGCGCTTTGAATGGCCTGTGTTGGTTGCTTTGAGTGCTGAGTAGCTTCATAATTTGTTGGACTTAGATCATCTACCATGCTTCATCATTACGACTTTCGTTGAAAGTTTTCCCCACAGCGGAACACCAGATTTGGCCATAGTAAGTTGGCTCTAAAGCTGAAGGAATATCATCATCTCATTCTCTTCATCGAGGGATCAACCCTTGCTGCGTTTGCTCTCTCCAGCGAAAACCGTTTTTCTAGCTTTTCTCCGGGCTTCTTCTCGATTTTGGTCAGTGACAGACGGTCTGGGATGATTTCGAGATTGTACTGAAAATGACATGCAAAAGCTTGAAGCTAAGTTCAATCCCAGGTTACCACCCGAGCATGATCTTTGTCTTTGTGTACCACTCCAACGCCGCCCCACTCAACTTTGACTAAAGTAAGGCATTATCAGCTCATCTTTTTCCAGCCCTCATCTTGCTGCAGAAACCCCTCAGGTGGGTCCACCGATCACCATGGGCCGTCATATATAAGTCGAACTGGTAGTTTGAATCCCACTGGCAAATGGTGGACGTCCAGGAATAAGCACAAGTCCCTTGTAGGCCACGCTCACTTGAACCCCCCGAGTCTTGCATATATCTGAGGCCCTGCTCTAAACTTTGACTTTTGTATCATCTCCTCTTGTTCCGGGTTTTTTGGAGGTTTCTCTTCTTCAGCTGAAGAGATTAAAAAATGGGGAGTGTAAGAGTATGGTTCTGGGGGTTGAAGGTGGGGTTCGGGTGGTAAATAGTGGTTTTCCCCTGGGTTTTAAAACAGAGGTTCGCTTGAGGATCTGTGTAATACGGTGGGTGGAGGAGCACCGATACTGGGCGATTGGTGGTGGGGGCCTGGAATTGGCTTGGAGGGTGGTAGTGGTGGTGTCTGAGAGGGAGTGGTTCCGTATATTGCTGGTGAGTAGGGGAGAGCCAGGTTATGAGTTCGCTGTGGGAGGATCCTTGGGGGTTGAGTTGGTGGGAGGTAATTGGGATTGGCGGAATAAGGGCCTGGTGGGGGGATGTCCCTGTCGACCAAGGCCTGGTACATTTCGGCATCCTGCTGCTTTAACTATACATCTCCCTCTCTCATTGTATTCACATCCATTGGCCTCCTCCTCTCTGGATGGGTCACGTGCTTTTGCCTTCTAGATCTTGAATCTGGCCATTTTCGACTTGTCTTTGGATGCGTGTCTGTAGGGTGGGTTTTCAGAATGCAGTCAGCTTATCACCTGCCTGGACTCATCAACAACAACTTGTTAGCGGTTAGGGTATTAACAAATTAGATACCGCACATTGATGGATGGATGCTACCTAACAATGCAAAAACGTTTGCTAATTTTATTTCGCTGTTGCAATCACATGCGTCATCGGCTTTTTATTTCCTTCTCTTGCCAAATTAAGTTCCTACTCTTATCTTTCCCTTCTCACTTTGCTTTTACATCTCCGCTCTTTTGATTCTCTTTCCTTGGTTTTTCCTTATTTGCATCATTCTTTTAGTTTTTTCACCTTGGATTTAATTTATAAATGGTCGAATCCTTGGTAGATTGGCCTACGTATCACGACCCTGCGTGAAATTCAAACCAGCGTAGTTCGGAAGAATAAATGTAAAAGTAAAAGCAGAATATTTTGGGAATTTTCAAGTTTATTGTAGCAACTGAACGTTATTAAAAGACTCAAGACAGACTACATGATGCAAAAAGAACTACAGACTCCACATCCTATCCCTGAACAAAATACAGACTCAATCGACTGACTGTCTTTTAACAAAAGGGAAATACAGACTCCGACAAAAAGAAATACAAGCACGTGACCTATATCTTCCATGAAATACAGATCAAAAGGTAAACTTAGAGACTCCAGACAACTATGAATACAATTAAAGGTCTGGTTGCCGCGGGAACATCGTTCGGGTCCTCGCCGGGGCCATATGCAAGTTCCCCTTGGAGTCTGTCTAAGTCATTTCATTATCTGGCTTCACAAATATCAATGACTGACGCAAAGAGGTGGTAGCGGGTCATTTTCTTCGCACATCTGGCATTTCCCGGGTAATAGATGAGCAAGTTAAGATTCTCTCTTCGATTTCTTCCTTTCCTCTTGAAGCCGCCCTATCTGCTGGGCCAGCCTCCAAAGTGCTGCTCAACGCCTGGCTTTGGGTTCTCGAAGTTGTTGCAAGTCATTTCTAGCTATGCTAATGCCCTATAACAGTGTTCCCTCTCGACTTTGAAGTCCTTTTGCCTGTTTAATCATGCTCGGTTTTCTGCGGCAGTGGGCCTTTTCCTTTAATCTTGGCGACCTTATGTCAAATATTCTTCTTTTAACTGCTTAACCATGCGAGCCCGTTCTTCTGCATTTTTAGCCAATTGTCTCCGGACCCAACTAATTCCTTTTCTGCTTTGTCGAGGTCAAAACTGTAAAATCATTCACCTTTTGCCTTAGATTTGCTATAAGCTTTGTAATCTTTGGCACTTCTTCTGACAGGGTTGTCGGCCTCTTAGCTTTCTCATCTTTTTGTATTTGGGCTCGTAAAACATCATTCTCTTGGCCAAATTGTTTTTCTCTCACCCTCGTACAAGCCGCGGCTTGCAAAGCTATTTTCAAACGGGAGGTCTTTGACTATTTTTTCCAACGCTTTTTATGCGGGCCCTGTACTCGTTTTTTTTTAGCTAACCAAGCCCACTGTTCTTGTGATGAAATCACAAATTCCTGGATGTGAAGTCTTTTTGGCCGGGTCTTCCCGAATGCAACGTCCCTTATATACCAAGCCTGATAATCAGGCGACACCTCTCCTTGCTCGATCCCGACACAAGTGTTTTGCCAGCCAAATGTTGACATCGCTGCAAACTTGGCGGACCATTGCTTTCAGGAAGTGGCCATTCAGGACTAATACTCAACCATCGTTGCAAGCTAAGGATCCTCATCCTTGGGGTACTATCTGGCATCCCTCCGCCAGTTGCCCTCAACACTCGATACGGTGCGTTAAAGGCTGAATGCTTCTAAGCCCATCAGGAGAAGTGTGGGTCGGGCTGCCCGCAATATATATGACTTATCAACAGGTAGCCACCCAGTGTCCACGTCTAATTTGGCCAAGCAGTGAGGGACCGACAAATATGTTGTCAACCCGTGACCCTTCCTGGCAATTTGACCCCTTTAGTTCCTGGTGTAAAATTCTTTCTATGCATGTTTTTCTGGAGACCCATAGTCAAAAAAACTGACGGGCGATGATACAGATGCTCAATCATCCACATTTGTAAATAATAAGTGGGCACCCTCGAAGAAGTTTCGCCGGCTTTTACAAGCTGTAAAGAGAACGGAAGATGTCGGCCAATACCATAGGTGGCAAGTGTACTTTTTGCTTGAGTGATTACGTGCTGAAACCCCAGCTGATTTTTATGTCAAATGTTCCCATGCCTTCCTTTGGAAATATTAAAAGCCCCAAGAAAGCTACCATAAAAGCCGAAAACATCGATGCTCCTCCCCTTCTGGCGGTTTCCTTTGCTACAATTCTTACTTCTGGGTTTGTTTGAACCCCCCCGATATGACCATAGCGATATATCATAATGAAGCTTAGAGTAACAAAATCCATTGCCAGGTCTGTGTAGGACGGTCCCTGACTATTTCAAAGAGTCTAAAAACTTGTGTACAGCTACAACTCTGGGAGCTAACCAAGTACTTGTGCCTCAACGGAACCTCATCCTTGTCCAATGTATCAGCTATTTCCTCCAATGTCGGGGTAAGCTCAAAAATCCGAAAAATGGAACACATTTAATTGTGCTGGGCTCCCAACATGTACAGTGCTCTAAATAATATCTCCCCGAGGGCGCAAATCAAGCAAACCGGTAAGCCCTTTCAAATGGTTTCTTGAACCGCTCTTGCCCTTCTTTGGCCCAAATCAAATCGTTCCACATAGACGTAAACTCCAAAGGGATTTTATGCATGATTGAAAGGGTTCATTTTGGGTCGGTGCTCATCCTGCACATTTATTAAGGTGATTTAATAACTTATTTGTCTAAAAAAAAAGAAAACAAGTGGCACTATTTTTCGTCAAATTTCCAATTTCATACAACGGCCGTTTCGGCAGTTACGGCGCTTTCAGCACTTCGGGAGAAGAACTTTAAGGCTGTAACCCGTTGAACCGTTGGGAAATGACTTAAGATGGCCGTTTTTGCAACAAACAGCTTCGGAGCCCGTTTGGGGACATTCGGTCTATTTTGGCAAAACGGCATCACCTGATTTAATTTATAACAAAAAACAAAAATAAAATTGACATTTTTTGGCCATTTTGCAAAAGGGGAGGTTGGACCCGATGAGGGTTGCCTACATATCTCACATCCGGTGAGAATCAAACCAGCGTAGTTCGGGCAACTAAACCTAATTATTTTGAAAACATCCCTAATTTGAAAAATAACTTTTTTTTTTTTGGTTTTTGTTGGCGAAATCATTTTTTCTGAAAGCAAGATTCCTTTTATATTTTTCTTTTAGTGGCAAATAAAACAAACCAATTTTTGAAAATAAAGCTCTCTTTGTTTTTTTCTTTCCACTAGCAAACAAAACAACTACTTTTCTTCTTTTTCTTTTCATTTTAAAAAATCCAGCAGCATTTCGCACTACTTGGGCCATGTGGTTTTTTCTAGTAAGGTAATTAACTCTCCACCTGCTATTTCTCTTTTCTCTCTTCTTTTTCAATAATGTTGCCCAGATATTCAAAGCGGTCAATCGTGCGAGTCCAAAACAGATAAATGCACAAGTAGGAGCATCAGGAATGGTCCATTATTCCGGGTACACCTCCTTTTTGTCCTAGACGGACCCAAACCCTGTTGTTGAGTCCCTAAGTCCAAAATGCACGGTGATGCAGATAGCGCTCCTACTAGGGATTCCGGCATGAAGTCAAGTTCTTCTAGGTTCAAAAACGCTAGGTAATGTGTTCTAGACTGTGTACCCGAGCGGACAACTCGAGTCGAAGGAGGGGGCTTACGTACCGGGAACCAAAAAGGCCATCCGGCTTAGTAACTTGTCCCGGCCTCTTTCTTATTTCAGGGATATTGACAATTACAGAATAGGGAGTCTCAAACCAGTAAGCACATCCCGAGGTGAGAAGAGAAAGGTTTCGGCACAGGTTTATATACAATTCAGATAAATATCAAAGCAGTAAAAAGCAACGATTTTGCCACATTTAGCATGAAACATGTAGGAAAATCAGATAAAGCCAAATACAACAATATATCTACTAAGCTCGAATTCTGAACCCTGAACCAGAGATTACTGGGTTTCGATCCCCAACAGAGTCGCCAGAGCTGTCATACCTCCTTTTTTACGCTACACTGTGAGGGTGTAAAGGAGTTTTTTCCAATTAAAGGACGGCCGGAACGGGGCTTTATTATTAACATTCAGAGTGCCACTTTGGGAGATTAATGGTGTCCCAATCACCGGTTGAACCCCCGAACCGAGGAAATTATAGACTCTTGTTAATAGTCAGCGAACCAGAATCCGAGTAAGGAATTCTGTTAACCCGGGAGAAGGTGTTAGGCATTCCCGGGTTCCGTGGTTCTAGACGGTCCGCTCTCAACTGTCGTATTTGGCTTATTTGTTTGATTTCGAAACATGTTTTATTATTGCCTTTTTTATTTGTAAACCATTTTTATTATTATTTTTTATGGGAATTGCAACGTAGTGAAAATGCGTCTTGAACCACGTCGCACCAGTGCACCCGTGATTGTTAACACATTTCGACTTCGATGAGATTTGGATTTGGTACATAAATGTGCACCCGTATTTAGGAAGGTAAAGTTTAATTAGTAATCGTATTAACAGTTCCATGTTTAGGGTTTAATTAAGTTTTATGATTTGTTAATGATCTTCGTGGAGGTACTGTTCTCAGTCTTCATGTTTGATTTAAATTTATTCCAATAGGTCTAATTTTTGTTTAGTTTAGTTAGTTGATTCATGAATGGTCACTGCAATTTGTAGTTCATGGTTAGGTTGGATTTCATGATTGGTTAATTGTGCAAAAATTCAATTTGTTGGGATCTTTTGGCTATAGCTGAACAAGATAGTGACCAGCAATTACAGTAAAAGGGTTTTGGTCTGGCCAGTAATTTCAGGAGGTTCAAAGGGTAGTTTAGGCATGGGAAAAGGGCACTTTTATCAGATTTGGTAATTTTTGAAGGGGGGTAAGGATAGAATAGGGATTGTAATAAGTATAGAACCTTCTAGGATGGACTATAGTGTAGGTTTTAATAAACTTAGGTTAGTTACTTGTGTAACAAGTCAGAAAGTAAAGGGTAAACACTGAAACTAGAATAGGGACTAGGGGGTAAAAGGAAAATCTGAAATTAAACCCTAAAGTTCACCTATAAGTAGGCATTCATTTGCCTTGATGAAGGGGTTTTTTTTTTCGGCCATCAAAAATCCCTATTCATTCTCCACAAGTTTCAGACCAAAAACTTGAAATCAAAACTTCAAATCTTCAAAAATCAAAACAAAAAGCAGAAAACTGTCAAAAATCAAAAAAAAAAAACAAACAAACGCACTACTGTTCCATTAAAACTTTAGACGAGTTTTAGCTATTGGTTCACATTTTAGCTCAGTCCTGGTTATCATAGTTTCAGAGGTCTACTGGTTGGATTTCGAGTGGTTTTTGATCTCAACTGAGCCATTTTGAGTCATTATTGGGTGCTGTACTTCTGTGAAGTGTTCCTGGGGGTTTTGAGAAGTTATTTCTGATCCGAAATTGTTCTTATTGTTGCTGTGTTGATCGACCCATTGCTGGATTTCTGAAATCATTCCTGAATTGCTGTTGAGTCCTATTATTGCTGCTGACCTCTCTTATTTCTTCTTTCATTACAAATTCCAGGTACATATTCTATAGATCTCAAGCTTATGGAAATCAAGTAAAATGCTGTTTGAGCTGTTTTGGAATCCATTTCGCCTCTGTTTTAGTTTTAACATGTAGAATAGTCATATTCCCCTGAAATTTTTGTGTTGTCTGTTAATTGGAATAATTCTGGACTGTATGACTTGGACTGTTAACTCGGATGTGAATTAATTTGTAGTTGGTTCAGTTTTGTAGTTTGAGCATGTAATATTAGGAAGTATGCTGAGTTCATATTTTGACTGAGATTCGAACTCCTAGTTTTGATAGTGGGCTGGGTGAATAGCATTTGCATAATTCATTCCAGTTTGGGTGTGTTTGCTTGATTACTAGTTAACAATAGGTCATAAGAGCTATGACTAATAGTTGCTAACAGACATTAGTTTAAATAGTCACCATTAAACATGCATGAGATAGATAATGAGTTAAATGAAATAAGTATAAAACAAGCAAAATAATTGCCTGACTCACCGATGCGCTGGTATAATTCTCTAGTATATCTAAATTGCATTTTTACGTGATCCAGAGCTGCTCGATAAGCTGAACTGGACAGGCCATTTGGGCCTGTTCTCATTGGATGAAGCCCATGTCTGGGCAGCCTTTTCCCATTCTCACAAGCATCATTGAAATGGCATAGAGCCAAAACTAAAGCCCCATTTTATCCAGAAAATTTACTGACCCTTGAACAATAACGCTGAAAAGTAATTTATTGTAAACAAAGAACATAGAAAGGTTATAGTCACTTTAGGATTCCCTTTAAAATAAATGATAGATGAGACGAGCCTCGCCAAATAAAACATATGAATTGCGGGGCCCTCATTAGTTGCTTATATCAAAATATTTGGACCTCGGGATGTGCCATTTAGCGAATTTCATGGCTCCCTGCACAGTTAATAAACGCGTAGTTGCTTTAGGCACGTATTTTAATAAATTTACCTTCCTAAATACGGGTGCACATTTATGTGACCCAAATCCAAATCTCAACGAAGTCGAAATGTGTTAACAATCACGGGTGCACTGGTGCGACGTGGTTCAAGACGCATTTTCACTACGTTGCAATTCCCATAAAAATAATAATAAAAATGGTTTACAAATAAAAAGGAACATAATTTAAAACATGTTTCGAAATCAAACAAATAAGCCAAATACGACAGTTGAGCGACCGTGCTAGAACCACGGAACCCGGGAATGCCTAACACCTTCTCCCGGGTTAACAGAATTCCTTACTCGGATTTCTGGTTCGCTGACTATTAACAGAGTCATAATTTCCTCGGTTCGGGGGTTCAACCGGTGACTTGGGACACCATTAATCTCCCAAGTGGCAACTCTGAATGTTAATAATAAGCCCCGTTCCGGCCGTCCTTTAATTGGAAAAACTCCTTTACACCCTCACAGGTGTAGCGTAAAAAAGGAGGTGTGACACCAACCAAACAGCATGACGAGCTAGTTCTGAAAACCTCATCTCGTACTACGTCACAGTCATATCATCCTGACGCAATTGCTCGAACTGCCTATGCAGCTCCTCCCTGCGGGGCTGTGACACGTACTTCTCCAAAAAAAGAGCGGAGAACTGCTGCCAGGTATGGGGTGCTGCACCAATATGCTTACACCTCTCATAGGCCTCCCACTAAGTAAAGGCAGCTCCAGAAAACTGAAAAGTAGTACATGCGACCCCACTGGTCTCCAGAATACCCGCTGTACGATGAATCCTGTGACTCTTGTCCAAGAAACTCTGGGCATCCTCGCCCTCTGCACCACTAAAAGTTGGAGGCTGAAGTCTACCAAACCTCTCCAATCGATACTGCTCGTCCTCAGGCATAGCTAGTACTACAAAATCCTGAGCAGGTGCAACTAGTTGGGCTGGTGGTTCCTCTAGTATCTGCAATCCCTAAACAACTTGCTCGAATGTGCGGGCGGCGGGAGTCTGAGTGCCTCCCCCGGCCTGAGAAGTGGCTGCTATAGTAGAAACTGTGACCTTCTGAGCAAGACTAGTGCACACGGTCAAGATCTGAGCCAAGGTCTCCTGAAGACCCAGAATAACAATAGGCACAACGGGTGCCTGAGCTGGTCCCGCTGGAGCATCCCCCACTGGAATCTAATCATGAACTGGGGCGGCTCGTGGATCTACAGGTACTGACCTATCTATTTTACGGGCTGCACTCTTGCCCCTACCATGGCCTCCACCGCGACCTCGGCCTCTAGTGGCCCCAACTGGTGGTTTTTGGTCCTGACTGGTAACGTGTCCTCACCATCTGTGAGAGAATAAAATAATAGAAGTTTAGTTCTAGAATCAACAGATGCGCACGATAGGAATTCAAGAATGTGAAGTTTTTGTCAAAGGTTCTGCAGCCTCTTGAGGATAAGTACATACGTCTCCGTACTGATCTACGAGACTTTACTAAACTAGCTCATGACCCGTGAGACCCATGTAACTTAGGCTTTGATACCAACTTGTCACCACCCCAAACCACCCCGGTCATGATGGCGCCTATCGCAGTACTAGGCCAGTCGATTCAACATTTAAAACATAAAAGATCTTTTTCTTAATTCAGTTGCTAGGTAGATATTATCACAATTCTTTAATTTAAACATTTCAAAACAAGCGGAAACAAATAGGGCAAAACATCAAACACTGCCCGATCCCGGTGTCACTAGTCATGAGCCACTAAAATACAGTCTAATACCTCCTACTCAATAAAAGATAAGTCTGATAAACAAATACTAAAAGATAGGAAGGAGAGAGGCAGGGATGCGGAAGCCATGCAGCTACCATGCAAACTCCGGAATGCTCAGAAGGCAAGAGACGACTCTCACTCAGATGCCCTGGCACCTGGATCTACACACAAGGTGCAGGAAGTAACGTGAGTACGCCAACTCAGTAAGTATAAATTATAAATAAAGGCTGAGTGCAGTGACGAGCATTTAAAATTATATACAAATCATAACATTAAAATCTCAATGGGAATAGCAAGATCAAATCAGTAATTAAATTCTGAATATCTAGTAAAAACTCTAGTTTCAATGAATGTTATTGAAAATATTTGTTCAACAATTTCAATAGAGGCTCAGTATAACGAAGGGTGAAAATAGTAATTTCATAAAAACAATCCCCTCGGGCAGAGTATCACTCATATATCTATATAGCCCCTCGGGCAAGCCTCTCAGTCACTCGTTACTTAATTATCATCAATCAGCTCTCACACTCAGCTTCCACGCTCAATAGATATCTGATAATAACCGTTGCGGCGTGTAGCCCGATCCATAAATATAGTCGACTGAACTTACTAGGGGTGTACAGACTCCGGAGGGGCTCCTACACCCCGAGCGCTATATTGTTGCGGCGTGCAGCCCGATATATATATAATATATATATATATATATATAACGCTGCGGCATGCAGCCCGATCCATAACTTCTTCACAATCAGGCCCTCGACCTCACTCACTCATCAGCCTCGCAAGCCACTCGGACATCTCAATGCAAACTCAGGGAACTCAGCCCAAAATATTTTCATAAATATTAAAATAGAGTGATGAATAGGATTAAACAGTAAATAGGTATAAACCATGACTGAGGATAAAGCTTTCTATCAACAACAATATGAGGATGATAGTAGCATAGCCCTAAGGTCAAAACACTACGGCACAAGGCCCCAAACATGGCATTCAGCCCAAGTTAACAGAATTATCACTAAAATACATAGATATCACATAGAGTTAACAAAATATGCAACTCTACAGTTGCCACGGGACGGGCCAAGTCACAATCCCTACGAGTGCACGCCCACACGCCCGTCAACTAGCATGTGCGTCACCTCATTTATCAAAATAGTACAAAATTCCGGGGTTTCATACCCTCAAGTCTAGATTTACAATAGTTACTTACCCTGAACCGGACGAAAATCTACTCCATAATTCCTTTTCCTCTCGACTCGGCCTCAAATCGCCCCATATCTATCCAAAATTAGAATCATAACATCAATACATGCCAAAAGAACAAAACCCACGCGAAAATTATCAAATTAGATCGAAAATCTCGAAATTGGCCAAATCCGACCCCCGAGCCCATGCCTCGGAATCTGACAAAACTAACAAAACTAGAAACCTTATCCTCTCACGAGTCCATACATATCAAAATCATTAAAATCGAACCTCAAACGGCCCCTCAAATTCCCAATTTGAACTCACCAATTTCAAGCCCTAATCCCCCAATTTCATCCCTAATTTTTCCACAAATTCCATGATTAAACAACGGGAAGTCGTCACATATATAAGTTTTAGGGCTCGAGTCACTCACCTTGCTGTCAACCCTTGAATCCCTTCTCAAAATCGTACTCAAAAGCTTCAATGTCGTCCAAAAATGGTGAGAAATGAGCTGAAAATCGCGAAGGAGAACACATATACCTTCTGTCCAGGGATCTCGCACCTGCGGCTCCCTTTCACGCTTCTGCGGACCGCTTCTGTGGTCAAATCAACCGCACCTGTGGTTTTCACTTAAAGTCCCCAGGTCTACAACTGCGCACAGGCACCCGCACCTGCGGGCCCGCATATGCGCCCAACACACCGCACCTGCGGTTCTTCTCCTGATGGCCAACATCCGCGTCTGCGGTCTCCACCACGCACCTGCGAGCTCGCACCTGCGGTCCCCAATCCGCTGGTGCGGAAATGACAGAAGCAGCAGATTCAGCAACGCCAACTCAAATCCAAACTCTCCCTCAACCACCCAAACTCATCCCGACAACCACCCAGACTCATTCTGAGGCCCTCGGGACCTCAACCAAACATGCCAACAAGTCACATATCACCATTCTAACTTATTCCAACCTTCGGAACGCTCGAAACAACATCAAAATATGAAATCACCCTCGGATTCAAGCCTAAGGATTTCCAAACTTCCGTATTCCGCAAATGATGTAAAAACCTATCATACCTTCATCCTAATGACCTGAAATTTGTTATATGAATTATGAAACGACTGGTCGGGTCGTTATAGTCTAGCATGCTTTGCAATATATTGCAAATGAATTATCTTTTTATTAACTTGAAGTTCATATTATCTTATTCAAAGATCTAAATATACACACGTTAACTCATTCCACGTAACTTTTTCTCAACTTTTTATCTTATCTTCCCATCACGTTAGAAAAACTAACTTGTTTCCTCAACTTTGAGAATATACCTTTGTGTGTTATGGTGTTAATCAAAATATACACCGGACATCAATAACAATAAGATAAAATTATTTGGTTCCTGACCCTGAACCACAGGGGAAAAATAATATAGTTTTTCGTATATAACGTATATCAAACTGATATACAAAATTTTGTTCTCATAAGCAATAGTTTAGCTATTAAGTGGAGGAACTCAATAAATCATTTTGCGAAACCAACTGTGATGTAAACCAACTTATCAAGAAAACTTTCTTGAGTAGAAAATCTGGAAATTATGCTCTAAATTAATTATTGAACAGTTACCTCGTCAACACCAGGTTGCAAGTTGATAATAATCGCACATGTAACCATCTCATAGATGCATCTTATGTGGTATACATGGCAGGTGAATGGGCCAGATTCACCTTAGATATTTCCAGCATTCATGGGATCAATCCCAATTTTAGTTGGTCTATTAATTAATGAAAACAAACAATATAAGAGAATTCGTAAAGAACTTTCTAGTATTTTAATATTGTCCCATGTGAATTCTCTTTTGTTTTTTTTTCCGCACATCATACTTAAATTAACATGGCTAAATCAATATGCCAACTGAATAAATTATCAATATTGATAATTTAGATTTACACTGTGACGTGTGCAATTATCAATAAACTCTAAGTTTATTATGATATGGGTTTTTTATTTGAATAAACATCCACTTTATTATGGTATTCTTTTATTTGTGTACTACAAACTGGAGAATAAAGCGGGTAACTTTTCACATAAATATTACCCCGCTACAAGTTGTAATAATAGAAGATACTAAATCTTTTATTTATTTATAGTCCCAATATAATTAACCGCTTTTGCATATACGTTGGAAACTGAATAAGTTTCTTTGAGACTTACTACAACACAATACCTTATTGGTAATCAATTGTGTTTCTCCAAAATAATATAATTGGCTCTTGCAGAGTTCTCAATTAATTTTGTAGTACCACATGTTTCATCGACATCCATTTGGTGAATATCTCTTTTAAAGAGAAAGTTATTCTGTTATAGTTATGGTCAAAATTATATGCAAGATATGTTTCTTGCCTTACTGTTGTCTTTTAACAATCACAATGCAAAAATATTTTGGCGTACAACGTGACCAATGACCAATTATGCCATAATAATTACATTATTTTCTTATTTCCTCTCAAACGTCCTTCTAGAGGTGAGCGGGATATATACCACTAGCACGCTCATATTCTTCCGAAAATAAATATGTATTCATAAATCACATGTTGTCACATTCACATCATGAATGGACCATAATCATTTATATGTGCTTTATAAAATCTGATGTCAGATCGATGACAAACATTACTTTCACAGAGTGAAGGATTATTTTGAGAATCCTTATTATTCCCATTACCACAATGATGATGATTATAATTTCCTCTATTGCCACGTCCGCATCCATTGATACCTTCACGGTTATAATTTTATTTTCTTTCAGACTTATTACATATTGCTACCACATTCTCTTAAGGGAATGAGAATGAAGCAAATTAAATGGGAGTGATTTCCACTTCTTTGCCCACAATCATACATGAATTTGATCATGGCAAGGCATAGAAATTTTATCACTTTGGGTGGTTATAATTTCTTGCAAACTCTATTAGAGTTATAATCACAACCTATTGTCTTTCCTAGTATTTAAAATCAACTTTTAGAATGTCAAGAATTTAAAAGAGAAAAATAAAGTAAAATACTTACCTTAAATCCAGAATTTAATTATTAAGGGAGTTCATGGAATAATTGACAACCATTATGCACAATATCAAAGCTTGTACTCAATTGGTTAGAGTCTCGTGCTAATAACTTGTTATGAAACAATAAGATAAGAAGAAGAGTATTGCTGAGACAAGTATAGAGAGAGTTTTCTAATTGATCTGGATGAATTACAATGGAATAGAACCCTCTATTTATAGGGAGAGGGCGACATAGCCACTAAGTAATAAACCCTAGAATCTCTCTAAGTATAGACATTCACCATAAATAAAATCCCATGTATAACACCTACTTTTTATTCTTTTTTCCACTAGCAGTATTGGTTGGTTGTCTTTTTCAGAACACAAGATTCTTGATTTTACTATTTGTCGATTATGTTAGTCGTATGTGTGTTATTATTTTCCATCTTATCCTTTTATTGGTCACTTTAATTAAAAAAAGAAAATTAACCTTAATAGCTATCCATCCAATTACTTAAATTTACAATGGATGAGAGACGTATAACTAATATATAAATAATTAAGTTATAATATGTACATAACTATGTATAATCAATGTATGATTCATGTACACTAATTAGCAAAAGTAAATAATGAATATGAGTGCATAATCCATTACAAATTATTTGTCTTTTTAAAAAATAGCCATTACTAATTATATATATATATATATACTATTATAATATATATATATAATATATATATATATATATATATATATATATATATATATATATATATATATATATATATATATATATATATATATATATATATATATATATATATATATATATGCTTTTATACTTTTAATTCTTTTTTTGAATTTTGAATTTATAAAATAGGAAAAAAGGTGTTGTTCATTACGGAGAAAATGACAACTGAATCTTTTATTGCCACACCATGAGTTTATAATACCAACTAGCTAGAAGAGTAAGGCTAATGGATGTCATGCATCAATTGGCTCAACGATACTTCCCTAAAAAAATTTAACCCTACATCCATCCAATTACCAAAGCCAAGGGGTACAATGTAATTTTCAAATATTGCTGGATGGTTAAGGTAAATTATATTTTTACATTAAATGTGTAAATAAGTAAACTTAATATGAACAAAATGATTTTAAATGATATACTATTAAAAATTTAAAATTCAGACAAATTTAAAAACGTCGTGCTCCATTATAATGGGAAATGTAGGCAGACATTCTGCCATGGGAAAAAACGCTTTGGTTTTTGTATACCCACCCCCTTTATCCTTAATGAACTAAAGGAAGACTTCTATTAAACTGGGACTATACGTCCAGTTACCATCATGTAATAACTTCCGTTTTGTGCTATTAATAAAAGCTTCATACATTAGCAAAAAATAAAAAAAAATAAAAATAAAATATGAACAAACAAAAAAACAAAAACAAAAAACATTGTAACGTACGATCCAAATGCATTTACTCAACTCCTGCGTCCGAGTCTAGAGAGAGAGGCTCTGGCGATTTGGCGATTCTAGAGAGAGAAACCTACGTGATTGCTTCCATGGCCAATCTGGCCGGCGGCCAGCCAGTGTTACCGGCTGGTCAGCCTCCTAACACCAGTACCCAAACTCCCACAACCATAAACAACAATACACAGCCCTTGGATTACTACAAAATTCTCAAACCTGCTGCATTAAACACTGCCATGCAGGCTTCGAGTTCAAACGTAAAAACTGTTGAGCCAATTCCCATGAAACCAGTTGAATAAGGACAGCCTATAATCAAGTGGACTAAAGAAGAAGTGGAAAGAATGAACATCATCGAGGGTCTTCAATTTGCAGTGCTTGGAAAATTTTTATATGGACGGCCAGATTTGCAGGAGATCAGACGTATACTTCCAGCCCAATATAAGATCAAAGGTGAGTGTAATATTGGTTTATTGAGAGATCGTCATGTGTTGAGCAGATTAACATTGTTAGAGGACTATACTAATCTCACATCAAAGGGCGTATGCTATTTGAAAGCCAAGAATGGGTATGAATACCAGATGAGACCATTGATATATGATTCTAAGTTCAAGATTGGTCAAGAAACTCCTAAGGTGATGGCATGGATTTCTTTTCCAAATTTACTTCCTACATTCTTTGTCAAGGAGTGCTTGTTTTCTTTAGCATCAAAAGTAGGCATTCCTTTGCATTTAGACATGGCTATTGTGAACAAAAAGAGGCCAAGTTGTGCAAGAGTTAAGGTACAGATTGACCTGTTAGAAGAGCTACCTCAACGAGTAAGGATGGACATTGTAGATGAAGCCAATGGAAAGACTAGAACCGAATGGGTGAAGGTGCAGTATGACTACATTCCTAAGTATTGCAAGGAGTGCAAACTTCAAGGACACAATGAAGAAACTTGTTGGAGATTGCATCCAGAGCTCTATGTGGAACCAGACAAGGAGAAACAAACAGATGCTGCAAAGGGTAATGTTCAGAATAATGCAAAGAATCCAATCATGATCCTATCAAGTGGGGAAGTGGTTGGAAATATTAGAGAGCAGTGGAATGAAGTTAGAGACAATCGTTTAAGGAATGGACAAAAGCAGACTACAGATCAAGGCCATACTGGAAAGAAAATAATTCCAGTTGATTCTGGGAATGTGCAACAAGGTGTAGATAATGCAGGAAAGGAATTGATTCCTGCAGGTGTGGAAAAAACTCAACAAATTGTTACAACTAAAGGTACCAACTCTCAGCAGATCCAGGTTACAGATAAATTTGCTATTTTGGAGAATGAGGAAAGTGAGGCAGATGGAGTAAATCAGTTAGCATTAGTACCTACAGACAATGTGCAACATACAAACACTACTCCTAAGGAAACTGGGAAAACTTTGAATGCTGCAGCACCTACCTTTACCCCTAGATCACCAGGAGATAGAAAGACTAAGGCAACAAATGATACAAATGAAGGTACAAAGGCAGTAGAAAAAGAAGCAGGAAAAACAGAAGGAAACCACAACTCAATGGGCGAGTAGAGCTTTTATAGCCAACAATGTTACCATGAATCAATCATGCCAAGAAATACCATTACAATCTATTGAGCCTGAAGCAGCAGCTGAGCAAGAATTCTTAATACAAAAAGTAGATTGGACAGGTGGAAGGTTATGGTGTAATCAGACGGAAGAGGATCCAGATGAGGGTGATTTATCTGAAGGATATGAGGAGCAACATAATGTGGAAGCTGATGATGAGCCACAAGGATAAGAAATCAGCGTTAATGGTAAAAGAAACAAAGGTGAGATACAGACTGTGGAGAACACAACAAAACAAATTACTGTCTCAGTAGAGGGTGGGAGTTCAAATGCTGAAGCACAAAAACTAGTCACTGGTCCAACTCTCAACAAATCAAAAACAATTGAAGTGGATCCAATTATTGCTGAGCAATTGGATCTTGGTGAATCTGGTGGAGGTAAGGAACAATTAGATCCTGGTGATACTCTTGGAGATGAGGAGCAAAATGCAGATAAAAGAGTGGAAACACTGGAGAATAATGAAGTCATTACCAACAACAATAATGTAGATCAGCCCAAGGCAAATGAGGACAAACTCATGATGCATAAATCAACTAAAAATCAGATTGCAACAACAGAACAACAGAAGGATATGGAGGATGATACATCAAGTAAAGGAAGAGATCTAGATGCAGAATCAACTTGTCAAAACTTCAGGAATGTTGCTAGACAAGGAGATATCTCTCCTAGGTTCATGGAGAAGGGCAAATCAGCTGGTAGAGGAAGAAAGAAGCAGGTGGAAGAGGTCCCTAATGTGCAGCCAACTGGGGTCCAAACAAGGAGAACTGTATCTAAATCCATTAATTAGAGATGAATTCTATAATATGGAACATTAGATCAGTCAACACACAAAGAGCCTTTGAAAGGCTCATAACAATGTATAGAAAATATCATTTTGAGTTTATTGGACTCATGGAACCAATGCAACAAGCAGGGAAATTGGACAGATATAGGAGAGAGATTTGCTTTGAACAAGCTTTTCTCAGCATCTCTAATAAGATTTGGGCTTTTATAGATGGAAAATATAATGTAACAGTGGAGATTAATGCAGTGCAGTAACTAACTCTAAGGCTATATGATACTGAAGAAGAGAAATAATTCATGCTCACACTAGATATGCTAAGTGTGATCATATTGAGAGGATTGAGTGGTACTCCTTGTACTATCTGGCTAGTGATATGACAATACCATGGATGGTAGGGGGATTTTAATGTTATACGGGATGAGGAGGAAAAGTTTGGAGGGTTTCCAGTTTCTTTGAATGAAGTAGATGATTTTAGGCACTGTAAGGACACCTGCAAACTGACAGATTTGGGATTCAAAGGAAGTATTTTCACTTGGTTGAATGGGAGGGCTGAAGAAGATTGTATCTTTAAGAGGTTGGATAGATGTTTTTCAAATACGGAATGGCAACAGATGTGGCCAGGAATGGAGATCACACACCTACCCAAAATTGGTTTTGATCATTGTCCTTTGTTAATTACCAATAATCCAAATGTTGTACAAATTAAGAAAAGCTTCAGATTTTTATCTTCTTGGACAAAACATGATACATTCAAAGTAGTGGTTAAGGAGAACTGGCAGTCGGATTTTCATGCTAATCCTTTTGTTCTTTTCAATCACAAGCTAAGGAAGTTGAAAAAGGCATTGTCAACTTGGAGTAGATCAACTTATGTTGATATTTTCCAACAGATCTCAAGCCTAGAAGAGGTAGTAAGTGTCCATGAAGCACAATTTGAAATCAAACCAACTGTACAGGACAGGGAGAGGCTACAAAAAGTACAGGCAGAGCTGTTCAGATATCTTGCTTTGGAGGAACAATTTTGGAAGCAAAAGTCATGGATGACTTGGTTCAATGAAGGTGATAGGAATACTAAATTTTTCCATGCTCACGTTAATGGGAAGAGGAAGAGATTACAGTTGAAAAGAATACAAAACTCTGAAGGGAACTGGATTGAAGATGATGAAGCAATGGCTGAAGAGGAAGTGAAATTTTTTCAAAAGCAGTTCCATGAGGAAAGTATCCCTACTGATTTTGAGATAATTCAGCATGTTCCTAATATGATCACTCGGGAGCAGAATCAGAATTTGACAAGATTACCAACAGAAGAGGAAGTAAAGCTGGCAGTTTTTGGCCTTAATGGTGACAGTGCTGGAGGACCTGATGGCTTTAATGGCCAATTTTTCCACAACTGTTGGGATATAGTTGGTGAAGATGTGGTTGCTATGGTACATGCTTTCTTTAATGGGCAGGACCTCCCTAGATTCACTACCCATACTAACCTAGTATTGCTGCCTAAGAAGAAAGAAATAAACACATTCTCAGATATGAGACCAATAAGCCTCAGCAATTTCATAAACAAAGTCTTTTCAAGAGTCATTCATTAGAGGATGGTAAGTTTGCTTCCCAGCCTTATTTCTGATGAACAGGCAGGATTTGTTAAAGGCAGAAGCATTGTGGAAAATGTTTTGTTAAAGCAGGAAATAGTCACATATATTAGGCTAAGAACTAAGGCAAGTCCTAATGTGATCATCAAGTTAGAAATGACAAAGGCATATGATAGATTATCATGGATATTTCTGGCAAAAGTAATGAGAAGAATGGGCTTTGATGAGAGATTCATTGGCATAGTCTTTGGGACTATATCGAACAACTGGTATTCTGTACTTATAAATGGCCAGCCACATGGATTTTTTAAATCAACAAGGGGAGTTAAGCAAGGTGATCCTCTATCACCTGCTTTGTTCATCAATGTTGCAGAAGCTCTATCAAGAGGTTTGAATACACTTCATCAAAATCTGTACTTTTGTGGGTATGGCTTACCTAAATGGAGTCCCAAGATCAATCATTTGGCTTATGCAGATGACACAATAATCTTTTCTTCCTCTGATGAAACCTCTTTGCATTTAATAACGCAAGTTCTATCAGCATATGAGGCAGCATCTGGACAATTGATAAACACGGCTAAATCAGCAGTATACTTACATCATCTGACAGCTGAAGAAGTGATGAGAAAGGTAGAAAGAGCAACTGGAATAGGGAGGCAAGAATTCACATTCACCTACTTGGGATGTCCAATATTTTATACAAAGAGGAAACTGGAGTACTACCAAGGATTGATTAACAATGTTATTGATAAGATACAGTCGTGGAAAGGGAAGTTACTATCTATAGGAGGTCGAGCAGTCTTAATATCACATGTTTTGCAAAGTATGCCCATACACTTGTTGTCAGCAATCAATGCACCTGCCTTTGTGATCAGCAGAATACATAAGCTTATGGCTAGATTTTTTTTGAGCAACTCAGTAGATGGGAGGAGCAGACACTAGGCTTCTTGGGACACCCTATGCCTACCACATGAGGAAGGAGGAATAGGCTTTAGATCTCTACATGATGTGTCCAAAGCTCTCTTTTGTAAACTATGTTGAATTTCAGAATAAAGCCTTCATTGTGGAGCTCATTCATTAGCCAAAAATACTGTAAAAGATGAATGCCATGATAGTACCTTGGAGGGATGGATCACGTGTATGGAGAAAGACGCTAGAATGTAGAGATTCCATAGAACATCAAATAGCATGGCAGCCAAAAATGGGATCATCTTTATTCTTGTTTGAGAATTGGACAGGTCTGGGAGCATTGTATTTTGTCACTCCACCAGATTTCTTTTGTGATCAATCCATTCAGAATATGTATGAAGTGATGCAAGGGAATAGGTGGAACACAGCATCATTGTATCAATTGCTACCTGAAGACTTGGCTGGGTATATTCTGAATAATGTGAAGCCTCCAATGCAGGATGGAATTCTGGATAAACCTATATGGATGCTTGACCCAAGAGGTGAGTTTAGTGTGAGGTCTGCTTGGGACTATATTAGAAAAAGAAGAAATCCAAGTACTGCATATAGAAATATCTGGGTGAAGGGATTGCCTTTCAAAGTGTATTTCTTCATGTGGGAAGGTTTGGAAAAATAAATTGCCTCTGGATGATTTTTTCAGGAGACTGGGGTATTTAATGGCATCAAAATGTTGGTGTTGTGTGCTTGCACAAGAAGAGACAATGTCTCATTTGTTTTTCACTTCATATGCTGCCAGAAAAGTGTGGAAGTACTTTCTATCAGCTGCAGGAATAAATGTGGAAAGACTAACATTTCATCAAGCTATTGTGAAATGCTGGACTATGAAAGTTGTACCAAGATTGCAGCCAATTCTTCAAGCACTGCATTCGATTATCATTTGGGAATTATGGAAAAGGAGAAATGGTTACAAATATGGGGAGTCTGTATCTGTTAATAGGGTCATGTACAAAATTTCAACAATGTTGCAGTATCGAGTGAAGTTTAGAAAACCAAGCCTGCAACATGTTCCTCACAAATGGCCAGATTTAGTGATCATGATGGAACAGTACACTCCTAAGTTGAAATATACTAAGGTATTGCGGGAATTACCTGAGCAAGGATGGATAATATTGATCACAGATGGTGCATCTAGAGGCAATCCAGGAAGGAATTCATTTGGTTATGTTCTAAGGAATGAGGAAGGTGACATTATATATGCATGTGGCAAAGAGATACAAGAAGGAACAAACATAAAAGCTGAAGTGAGGGCCATTTTAGAAGCTATGAAATACTGTGTGGACAATGACTATATACTCATTGATCTACATACAGACTCGATGATGATTAAAAAGATGATACAAGGCGAGTGGTCTGTACCATGGACAATTGCAGCAGAGGTGGAGGAGATAAAGGAACTAATGGAGAGATGCAATTTGAAGCTTTCACACACACTGAGGGAAGGCAATTAGTTAGCATATCATATAGCTAACTATGCTCTAGACACAGGTCCTTTTGAGTGCCATTCATTCTGGGAACTGGACATGAATGGGAGAAGGATTGTAAATAGTGATAAATTATAATGTCCCTATTTAAGAGTGAAGGTTGCAAGGAGGTAGGAGGAGAGGAGAAAGGCTGTAGCAGGAGCTGAAGAAATTCTGGACATATACTCTATCGTCATACTCAAATCCATATGGAGGAGAGTATGGTGATAATTTTTATTGCTAACCTAGTTTTTTTTTTTTTTTGCAGAGAATGCTACTGTAGTCATGCCCCATTCTTTGAACAACTCCCATTTGGTGGTATTAGTACTATGTACTCATTCCAATGGGAGGGAAGCAGGGATGGGCACAAGCATGGCATTGGAATTGCACAACAAATCATTGAGCTATTTTGTGAATATGGGGGAGCTTTGGCATGAAGTTTATCAAGATCGAGGTTCCATTTTTCTAGGAAATGTAATAGACTCAACAACTGATCACAAAATACAAAATAGAATTGGCACAATAGGACATCAGACACAGTCACATCCCAGATCTTCATGGCTACGACAGTGTGTTTTAAGGGGCCTCACAAGGATCATAGGATGGAAAACATACAGATGCTCTACATCTATTTCGTTACTGATATGCAGAGAAGATTTTCTTGATGAAAACTCACACAAATGGGCAAGGATCAACATGGAACACTGGTCACTACAGACCAAGGCCACAATACTGCCCAGCTATTTATGGATGAAAGTCTGTACTTTAGAGGCTTCTATGGGTTACGAGATTGGGACAACAAGGAGATACATTCCAGCTATATTGGCTATGACATACAAAGAAGACATAATGGGGAAGAATTGGCACTCAAACGCAAGGAGCGCCACCAAATTTTGGACGCAAAAAAGCCTACTCACGAGGAGCTCAAGTCGATGGTCAGTGCAGAAATTGTTCTTTTTGTTGGCTGCTTTAATTATCTGCAGGTTCTCAACACAAGACAACGATTATCAACAAGTAGTTACAATCATCACAAGGTGTAGAATTCTCAGAAAAAATAACCAACATGGCACACACACCAGCAGGACTTGGAATTATGGACAGTTTTTTAATTATCAGTTTATTAGCCAATTTTTAGTACATATGTGATATCAATATTAAGTTTCATACTCAAGATTGATAATAGGAATAATGTAAGTACACTAGGTAGCCATATACATTTCTTAGATACACTGACATTATGTTTTATTTTTCTTAGATATATATAAAAAACAGACCTAGGCACCTCGCCTAGTGGAATTATTTAAAAAAAAAAAATGCATTTACTCATTTTGGAGTTTCAAAAAAAAAAAAAAAAAAAAAAAAAAAAAAAAAAAAAAAAAAAAAAAAAAAAAAAAAAAAAAAAAAAAAAAAAAAAAAAAAAAAAAAAAAAAAAAAAAAAAAAAAAAAAAAAAAAAAAAAAAAAAAAAAAAAAAAAAAAAAAAAAAAAAAAAAAAAAAAAAAAAAAAAAAAAAAAAAAAAAAAAAAAAAAAAAAAAAAAAAAAAAAAAAAAAAAAAAAAAAAAAAAAAAAAAAAAAAAAAAAAAAAAAAAAAAAAAAAAAAAAAAAAAAAAAAAAAAAAAAAAAAAAAAAAAAAAAAAAAAAAAAAAAAAAAAAAAAAAAAAAAAAAAAAAAAAAAAAAAAAAAAAAAAAAAAAAAAAAAAAAAAAAAAAAAAAAAAAAAAAAAAAAAAAAAAAAAAAAAAAAAAAAAAAAAAAAAAAAAAAAAAAAAAAAAAAAAAAAAAAAAAAAAAAAAAAAAAAAAAAAAAAAAAAAAAAAAAAAAAAAAAAAAAAAAAAAAAAAAAAAAAAAAAAAAAAAAAAAAAAAAAAAAAAAAAAAAAAAAAAAAAANATTTATAGGCGATTTAGATAAATTAGATTCTTAGATTGAACTTAATTTAGTTTAAATGTAGGTGGGAGTAGAGAAAATCTATATATTAAATGCATCTTGTAGATGTTGGTGCCATGACACAATTTGACCAGATTCTCTCTAAACTACTATTACTACTATATAGAAAAGCCATAAAAGATTCCGTTCAATTGGTTTAGTAATAATTTCCATGATAATAGTGGCTTAGTAACTTTAAATGAAATACAAAAAAAGAAAAAGTTTAAATGAAAGATTTGTTTGACTCTTAAACTATATTTTTCAAATTAGAAGGGGCATGACAAAATTAGAACATATGATTCATATCTGACTGTCTATCTTATTTAAATTACAGGTTTGAATTAAAAGATGCAGTTCTTGAAGGAGGAGTTCTATTTGACAGGGTACACGGCGTAATGCATTTGAATATCCAAAATCACACCCCAAATTTAATGATGTTTTCAACAAGGCAATGATCAATCACACAACTATAGTCATGAAAAAAATAATTGAAAATTACAAAGGTTTTGACAACCTTAAGACTTTGGTAGATGTTGGAGGTGATCTTGGAGTCAACCTCAAGATGGTTACAGCTAAATACCACACAATTAAGGGCACTAATTTTGATTTGCTACATGTTGTTCAACATGCACCTTCTCATTCTTGTTTTATTGTTTAATATACTTTGAAAGTTTGGTCCAACACTACTTAATTTTACTTATCGTTAGGGATTTACCTAATATACATTGAAATGCTAAATAATACTCCTATTATATCTTTCAGCTTCAGAGAAATATTTAGGTTAAGGGATAAGGGTATACGTGAACTCATGTTCTTTTTACTAAACCATGTATAGCAAAGTTATATTTTTTCAAAATTACTTAAATATATGTATGCACACCCCATGCTCAAAGACTTTTATGGTGTAATTATTATTGAGTGTACCTCTACTAGTGCAATTGACGGTTCAAAATCCACTTCGGACGGTCTTGTTTTCGGCACGGAATATAGATATAAATGTGAAAATCACTAGAATTTCAAAAAGAATGTAATTTTGAACTTATAATTTAAAAAGTGTAGAAGGTTCATGATACGAAACTAAAGTTAAACCCGTAAAACGTAAATTCTAGATCCGTTTCTTCACAACAGTACACCCATTTTCTTGAAATCCTGGTTCCGCCTCTGATCACGATAATGTCACATTACATGATTATGCAATTACACCAAACTAAAGTTAGAGCTTTGTCAACTGATACAATAGTTTCTTATACATACATAATCAATTCTTAACTTGAATTAAGATTGTGATCATAATATTGCAGGGGTGGAACATGTTGGGGGAGATATGTTTGAAAGTGTTCCAGAAGGAGATACTATTCTTATGAAGGTATGTCCAAATCTTTTAGGAGGCGAATAAGCTTAGCAGAATAAGTAATAAATGACTTCTTGTTTTTCTGAAATTTTAAATAATTTTAAAACAAATTCAGTTTGTCAAAACTGACTAATATTTGGAAGTGGAGGAAATAATCAACCTTACAGAAGATATTTGTTATTTTTTTTGGCACCCTTCCTAGAAGGTTCCTCTGGAACTCCAAATGCTCATAGTTTGTAGCAAGTTTTTGTTTGTTATGGTAATATTCATAATTTATTTCAGTAAGTTTATTAATTTGGAGCGGGAGTAATAACGTGCCAAAACAACTATTATTTTATGATGGTGGTGTTCGGGCCAGCTTGCACACACCTCGACTAATTCCACTAGCTACTTGCTACCTCCAATCAACACAAGTATTATTTAACTTTGCCTACCAAGGCTTAGGAAGATGGAAAGAAATCACCTAGTATGTTTTGTATCCGCTGGAATAATATGTCAAAACGATTAATATATCTATGTTTCTTAATGAAGTGGATTCTTTAATGACTGGACTGATAGTCACAACCTCAAGTTGCTAAAGAACTGCTACAAGGCTCTACCAGACAATGGAAAGGTAATTGTTGTTGAGGCTATTTTACCAGTGAAACCTGACACTGATACCGCTGTGGTTGGCGTCTCGCAATGTGATTTGATCATGATGGCTCAAAATCCTGGAGGCAAAGAGAGATCTGAACAAGGTTTTCGAGCCTTGGCTACTGAAGCCGGATTCAAAGGCGTTAATTTAATATGTTGTGTCTATAATTTTTGGGTCATGGAATTCTGCAAGTAGATTTCTACTGTGCGTTGAGTTTCTTCTACTCTGATTATCCATTTATGGCATTCTGGTACAGGAATTGCAGCTTAGTCCAGATTGAACGTTGATATTCCTAATAAGATTTCTTGTATACGGCGAAATCGGAGGGTCCAATTTCTTGTCATTTAGGTACTTCGGAAGATCACCTCGAAGGCTCGAGGCCGCGGAACCGGTTCGAAGGCTCGAGGCCGTGGCCGGATTTTTCTCCTCCAGGAAAGGAAGTTAGGCTCCGGGAAGCCTTTAGCACCATTACAGGATTCGAGATGGTACCCGATCTCGAAGGTTCCTCTCGAGAAGGAAAATAAGCACTTCGAGCTCCGACCATAAGGGTTCGGCCTTAGGATATCGCCTAAATCCGGGCAACCCCTCATCTAGGACCTATCTAACACACCTTAGAGGTTACCTACATCAAGTTTAAAACGAGTTTCCAGGTGTCTAAAGCTGGCCCTCACTCGGAGACCGCTGTCAAAAATTTCAAGGCTCGAGGTACTATGTTCATATGACCCAAGGGTCCCGACGGCCCGGGTCTATCGGACCAATTCAAGCTTAATTCGAGGAACAACAGAGGGATTCGAGAGGTGCCGTTTTTATCAACCGAAGGCAGAAAGAATAATTGCACCCGGGTTAGATATCGACAATAGTCAACAGAGGCATACATTCAGAGTCTCCATAAATGTAAGAGAATATGGCAAGCATCAAAGACGAAAGTCGAGAAAATATCTTTATATTCATAAACGTTTGGTTACAACAGCCCACGAGGGGTCCTTACATATGATTACAAAAGCCCATAAGGGGTCCTTACACAGAAACAAAGAAGCGAAGGGGCGCACACCCATAGTAAGAGCCTAATCTACCCTCGAAGTTCTATCTCCGGTAACAGCATCTTTGGGTATCATCTCCTCGGCCGCACGTCCTCAAAGACAATATCTTCCTAGCGCCGTCTCCTCGAGAGTCTTATCTCGGCCCTCCAGAATGGTATCTTCAAAAGGGAAGATATAGAAGGGGAAAGCGATCGAGAAGAGCAAAGTGACGGAGGAGAAGCCGAAAGGAGCGAAGAACTGGCCGGGTGAAAAATCGGGCTAGTACGAACTTCGCCAACACTACTATTGTAAAGCCACTTCTTTGGAAGTTACCCCGACGCGGGATACAACAGTTGATAGATAGTACACCCCACCCCAAGGAAAACAATGAAGGTGTAGTGCACCGGGCCGGGGCAGGAGGGTGAGTAGCGGAGTATAGTCCGAACACCCTCATGAGTAGCGGTGTACAGTCCAAACACATTCCCTAGACGAAAGAGATTGGTCTCCCTGTCTCACCATCTCGGGACAACAACAACAACAACAACAACAACAACAACAACAACAACAACGAAACGGTAGAATCTCGCTCGACTGAGGGAAGTCCAGGAGGTAGGCCTTAGCACAACCGATAGAAGCGCCGCCATACAACCGTGAGGCCATGGGCCTCAAACATGGCGAACGTCAGGGGATAAGGACAGAAAAAAGATAAGATAGGATAAATATGGGGAGTCACTTGGGTGGAAGGTTAATCCCAGAAAACTCCCATTTATAGGAAGGGAGATAGCGTAACCGACGACACCATTATTATCTTCGAAAGACGTAACGGCTGGCGCAATTAATGCGTCCTCGGGAGCTGAATCGGCAACGACATTATAGCTTTGATGAACAAAAAATCGTAACACGTCGAATGATGCTGAAAAGAGAAGTCTATGGGGATGCCCCGGTTATCGTGAAGGTTGGCATCATAAGTATGATGCCGTCCATATGATGTCATCACGGGAAGTTCGAAGAATCGGATGTCAAGTTCGTTTCTCATCGTTCCTCTCTAAGAAACAAGGGGACTATCTGGATTCGGCGAAATCGGAGGGTCCAATTTCATGTCATTTAGGTACTTCAGTAGATCACCTCGAAGGCTCGAGGGCGCGGAACCGGTTCAAAGGCTCGAGGCCGTGGCCGAATTTTTCTCCTCAAGGGTCGATGATACTCGACCCCATATAGCATTGATCATGATAAGTTATAGAAATGGAAGGTTCCCAAGACGCGCAACTATGGCTGACACGGCCTGGCAGGCTACTCTGAACCCAAATTAGGCCGTCAGTCAGCCGTCCCATCCTCATACCTATGTAACTAGTATATTTTTACTATGCGGGGATTTCCCTCCTCTATAAAGGGGATCCCTGCCATTATGTAAAACTGGGTCGCTCCAATTACTCCACATGAAATATAGAAGAACATTCTCTTTTCTCTCTAACATACTATCTCGATATTGTTGCCCTTGTTTATTATCTTCATACTTGTTCTTGATTTATTGCTTATCATTGGCCATAAAAAGCCTTCAATGATTGTTTATTAACCCTTCCCCGATTGCCTTTTATAGCTCGAGCCCGAGCCAGGAATCAACCTCGAGGCCCCAATTGGCTAGCTCATCGGTTTAATTATAACTCTGTTTGGCTCACATTTCGTCTCTAAACTTCATACATATAGCATCATCTGCTTAAACAACTAGCATAAAAATAGATCACGTATTATTAGAGTCCCATCAAAAAATTTAATTGTTATTACCATTTTCACGGTAAATAGTTTGGAGCCCACCGTGGGGCTAAAAATAATAGTGATTATTTTCTTGCCGGTTTCATCACATAATGCAAGTTATCTTTCAGACTTTTTCTTGTCCAAGATCTTCGGTTTCAGGTTAAAATGTCTGATTCAGTAAATAACAATATCGAGAATTTCAGAGAAAATGGTGTGGCTGTTCCAGGTGTTGGTGAGCCGCCCCAAAATCTTGAGAACGCGCCAGGATCGATCCCAGTGGACGGGATCTCATCCGACGCTCGACATGTCGAGATAAGCTCCCACACTAATAGGAGCATACACCAAGGCGACCACCAGGAAGCCCAAAAAATCTCGACTCGGGAAGAACGGGAAGTTAGCCTTCATGTTATTTTTGAAATGTTGCAGGCACAACAGCTGGCTATTGCTCAGCTGCAAAGTCACCAGAAGACTCCTAGCATGGTAGCACCGGGGACAGCTCCCCCGGCCGAACAGGTACCAGAGAGGTCAAGCAATAATGGGTCGATAGCTGATCCCGCCATCATAAAAATGCTCGAGGACCTCACCAAAAGGATCGAATTGGGCGAGAAAATGATAGCAGCCAACGACAGATGGTCGAGACCTACAACTCCAGGGTCGACCAAATCCCGGGTGCACCCCCGGTCCTGAAAGGTCTGGATTCGACGAAGTTCGTACAAAGGCCGTTCCTTGAGGAAGCGGCTCCGAAACCCATTCCAAAGAAGTTCAGAATGTCAGAACTCCCAAAATACAACGGGACGTCAGACCCCAATGAGTACGTTACTGCCTACACATGCGTAGTGAAGGGCAACGACATAAAAGATGACGAGATCGAGTCCGTCTTGCTGAAGAAGTTCGGGGAAACACTCTCTAAGGGGACCATGATGTGGTACCACAACCTAGCTTCCAACTCCATAGACTCATTTGCCATGCTGGCAGACTCCTTCATAAAGGCACATGCCAGTGCCATCAAAGTAGAAACGAGGAAATCTGACGTGTTCAAGATCAAGCAAAGGGAGAACGAGATGTTGCAAGAATTTGTATCTCGCTTCCAAATAGAACGAATGGAACTACCCCCGGTCTCCGACGACTGGGCAGTGCAGGCCTTCACTAAAGGCCTGAATGAGCGGAGCTCAGTGGCCTCAAGGCAACTAAAAGACAATCTGATCGAGTATCCCGCCGTGACCTGGTCGGACGTCCACAACTGATATCAGTCAAAGATCAGGGTCGAGGATGACCAACTGGGAGCCCCCTCGGGCTCAGTGTACCCAAGCAGGTTCTTAGCAAAGGAGCCAAAGCCAAACAAAGAAAGGTATCAGCCATACATCGAAGACAGGAGAAATGGCCCGAGGCGCAACCCACCACGCAACAATCGGTTGGTCAACCGAGGACAGAATCCTCGGGGACTCATTAACAGAACCGGATTCAATGGAAACACGGGGCCAACAGGGTCACCGCGCTTATCAGAATACAATTTCAACGTTGATGTGTCGAATATCATGTTCGCCATCAGCAAAATCAAAGACACCAAATGGCCCAGGCCTGGACAGTCGGATCCTTCATAAAGGAACTATAACTTAGTATGCGAGTTCCACAACACGCATGGACACAGGACCAAAGATTGCTACCAGCTCCAAGATAAGTAGCTAGGCTACTCAATAAAGGTCACCTCCAAGAATTCTTAAGCGACCGGGCCAAAAATCAGTTCCGGGAAAAAGAGGGGGCCAAAAAGAACGAAGCAAACGAGCCACAACATGTTATCCACATGATCTTGGGAGGCGTCAACGCTCCCCAGGCGATGAGAAAGACAAGAATATCCATCATTAGAGAAAAGCGAACTCGGGGGTACATACCCGAGGATGCCCTCACGTTCAGCATAGAGGACTATGAGACCTTGTCTCAACCTCATAATGACGCACTGGTAATATCTTTCTTCGTGAATACATTTCAAATAAAACGTGTACTCGTAGATCTAGGTAGCTCGACCAACATTAACAGGTCAAGGGTAATAGAGCAGCTCGAACTATTAGACCAAATCGTACCTGCCACTCGAGTCCTCAACGGATTCCACATGGCAAGTGAAACAACGAAAGGAGAAATCACCCTCCCAGTCAGCGTGGCCAGCACGACCCAAAATGTCAAATTCCATGTCATCGAAGGAGACATGAGGTACAACGCCTTGTTCGGATGACTGTGGATACACTGCATGAGAGTAGTGCCATCCACACTTCACCAAATGATGAAATTCCCAACAAAGGACGGGATTAAAACCGTCTATGGGGAACAACACGCAGCAAGAGAAATGTTTGCGGTGCACGACGTGGCACCAATACCAATATCTCCACTCTCGAAAAAACCAAAAGGCAAGCAAACAACATCATCAGCTAAGCCCGATTAAACATAGTAAAGGACCGTACAATGTCCTCATTAGAAGTGACGGGGATATATCAGACCTCAGAGCATCGCCGGTGCATCCCACACTAAGGTATAATCATCTCCCTTTTCATTTTATATTTCATACTAACCCTCATGCAGGCACCCGATCAAAAAAACCAGAGCTCTTACCAACCCGAAGGCTTTAGGTTTCGAAAGCATGTGTTATACTCTTTTCCTTCGGCCGGTTTCATCCCAAGAAGGGTTTTACCGTCAAGGTTTTTAACGAGGCAACATTTATATGCTACCTAAGGAAGATCCAGACAAATGTTCAAGGCTTCTTTTGCAATCGACCTCGAAAACTCGAGGCATCCCCCTGGAAGATCATCCCTTCGGAAAAGCCAAAAACCGCCAAATGGGGTCCCAATAGGAAAATGATGTACCAGGTCAAACGGTCGAATGAACCGTGTCCACACAGCCAGGCCCCCGAGGGCGGAGACACATGTACTTGTACCAAGCAATCAAAGAAGACCTTTTGTCAAAGCATCTCATACTCCAAAGGAAACTCAGCCTTTTCGCCAAAACAATTCCTCCATCAAAAACATCCCGAATACTCGGAGACTGGCATCAGCATTCGGCATCCGCATGACCTCAGGGTCGAAACTCAAAACTCATATGGCCTCTACGAGGCAGCGCAAAAATCATGAAACACCTCCAAGGCCAAAAGTGCCCCGAACACTCGGGTACTGGCATCGATAACTCAAAAAATGTAGGACCTTAGGGTCGGAATCCCCGAAATCATAAGCCCTCAATGAGGCAATACCGAGCCAAAACAACCTCGACGACTCGGAGACTGTCGCCAATCGCCATTCAGTAAAAAACCCGAGGACATAAGACCCCGAGCGGGCAGACTCGATCTCATAAGACCTATATAAGGCAATGAAAAAACTGTAAGACCTCAAGCAAGGGATGAATAATACTTGTACCAAGTATCGACAAAACTGTAAGACCTCAAGCAAGGCATGAATCATACTTGTACCAAGTATCAACAAAACTGTAAGACCTCAAAGGCATGAAAATTTTTTAAGACCTTACTACAGGCATAAACTCGATCCCGAAGAATAGGCTATACATCGAACTTGTAAGATCCCTGAAAAGGCATACTCTCGATATAGACACCTAAACTACTACACTCAGGACCAAAATGGCTCCAGCCAAACACAAATGACTACGGTTATACGGCTGTACCAGCCAAACTAATGCGACTCAGGGACGCCCGACCGTCGCTACAAAATCATAGGCCATTACTTCGAATCTACTTCGAAAAGAACCGGTTAAACAGGCTACCCTCGACATAGGCAAAAGAGCTTCGACCATGTTAGCTCCACATCATTGACTTTGAGATACTCAGCCTCCGAGCCAAACCTCACGAGGTGCTCGATCATCACCACGAAATGACTTGAAATCGAGGTTCTTCCCGAACCGACAACGGGTCAGACAAAAATTACTTCAAAAAGTCCTTAACGAGGGGAAAACAAAGCCAATAAAAGGTAGCATTGACCCAAGGCGTAAGAGCCACTGTCGCCAGCCCACACAAATACCAAACTTGAGGGTCAAACGAGCTCGAGTCGTAACCCCATTCGCAGACAGAACCCAAAATAGTTAAAATGCATATGCCTAAGGGCAATGTGTAAGAGACGTTGTCGCCAGCCTACATTAATAGGTCGCTTCGACCCAAAGCGTAAGAGCCATTGTCGCCATCCTACATTAAAAGGACGCTTCGACCCAAAGCGTATGAGCCATTGTCGCCAGCTCAGACAAACATGAAAACTTGAGGGTCAAATGAGCTCGAGTCGTAACCCGATTCGGAGACAGAACCCAAAATAGTTAACTACATATGCCTCGGGGCAAAGAGTAAGAGCCATTGTCGCTAGCCTAATGAGCCTCAGGGCCACGCACATAAAAGATCGCTTCGATCAAAGGCGTAAGAGCCATTACCGCTAGCCCATGCAAACATAAAAGCTTGAGGGCCAAACAAACTCGAGTCAAAACCCGACTCGGAGACTAAACTCAAGACAGCTGAGCAAAAGCATAAGAGCTCAAATGTCAGCTTATACTAAAGGTCGCATCGACCGAGCGCGTAAGAGCCCCCGGGCCAGCCTAAGGAGCCCCAGGGCCATATCACGAATCTAAGGATTCTCACCGACTCTGAGACCAGTTCACCTGGTCAAATGCGAGACAGGAAGGGGTAAAAAAGAAGTAAAGCCACAAGGTTTTCTTTTATACACATACACGTAAAAGCACATTCTACATCTACAAATATGCTCTGGAAATGCTAAAATGGCAAAATCTACGTCCTACTCCTGGGAGCTACGGCCTGCCGGCCACATCCTCACTCTCCTCGGTGCCGGACAGGAGTAATCGAGCATCACGCTCGTCCGCCCTCACTCGCACCAACTCTTCCGAGTGGACAAAACCTCTGGCGCAGATCTCCTTGAGAATCTTTCTTCGTGACTTGCGACGAGCATACTCTATGATCCTCTCTTCACGGTCGAGGACCCTCTTCAACTCGGCTTGAGCATCGGTAGCGTCCTTCAAATAAATCGCCATCTCCTGATCAACATTAGTTCGGCTCAGTATTGCTCCGGTCCGGGGATCAACGATCTCAGCCCTGACCTTCGAAAGCTCGAATTCGAGCTTCGTGATCATATCCACTTGAACTAAAGCATTATTACGAGCTAAGCAGAGGTTAACCTCGAAGGCCGGAACTTTAGCCAAGGCATCCTTCTCCTCTGAAGCCCGAACCTCTGCCCGAGCTCTTAGCTCGTCACAGTCATTCTTGATTCGGTCGGCTTCATCTCGAAGATGTTCCAAGATCTCCGTCTTTTTCTGCAACTAGAATAAATGAAGTGTTAGCCTTAGAAGCAAAAAGGCGGAACGCATACGCACCCGGAACGGAAAATTACCTGCTCTATCAAGTAGCTCTCGTAATTCAAGCTCCGGCACGCCTCATATCACAAGTGTGCCAGCTCGACTTCCTTTTCCTCGCAAAGGAGCCTAAGAGATCTATACTCATCCAGAGCTTTACGGAACCTAGCTCCATGACAGAGCAGCTCAGACATAAGCCTGTCAAAGGCCTGCAGAAGAAAACTCAATAAGGAAAGCAAGACGCGGGATTCAAAAGGCCTATATCGAAACTCACCGCAAAGTGAAGCCGGCGGACTTCCTCGAAGACCGAGGGCAAATATGTTAATCAAGTCCCCTCAGCCCTGGAAGAAGCAACTCAGGTTGAGGCACGGTCGCTCGCAGAAACCACCTTTCCGGAATCAGGAACTACGGGCGCAGTAGGCTCAAACGGTGTTTTCGTCTCGAAGCCCCGGCCCCGTTTTGCCTTACTCTGAGTGTCATCACCCTGCAAATGCATGTCCCTCTTATTATTGTCATTCTTTAGCACAAAAGCTAGCAACCCCTTCCCCTCTCCGGAGGAGCACGACCTCGCCTCTGAAGGCTCTCCGATACCTACAACAGCAAGATTAATACGCAAAAAGGGAAAATGTCTCTCCGAATGAACAAAGGGTAAGGAAAAAGTAGTACACACACATACCGTGATGTTTTGCTTCCCATATGCCCTGGGACACGGCTCGCCACCTACGCTCATCACAAGTCGAGTGGGTCGCCAACTTCCGGACCAAACCAGGCAGATCAGGAACGTCGCCCAGCGCCCAAGAAATCGCTATAGAAAAGAAAAAAATGCGGTTACAAACTGGCCTAATGAGATGACTGAGCGTAAATTCAAGCCCCGCCTTCTCCGCAAAGAACCTCATCATCAACAGTACTCGCCAAAACGACAGATGTATCTGCGCCAAGGTAACCCGATACCTTAAACAGAAGTCGAGCACAACCCTATCGAGGGGACCCAGTGTGAAAGGATACATGTACACGTTCAGGAATCCATCAACATGATCCGAGATGCCCTCATCCGGGGAAAGTACTTGTAGCGCCACCTTCTCCCCCCATCCACAATCTCTCCTCACTAGCTCAAGGTGCTCCTCTCTTATCGAAGAAATACTCTTCAAGGTAAACTCTCGTTGATCCTGAACACCGGGATCCTGAACACCGGGAGCGGAAATCCCCCCTCCCTGCCAGACAAACTCCGAGGTAGCTGTCATGGCTATGGCGAAACTAGAGAACTGAAGCAGGAACCTACACAAATACTTTAGTGCTAAGGTAATGAAGGGCTCGACGCCGAAATAGAAGGACAATCATCTAAAATAGTGGGATCACCCAAGAAGCGGAAGCGACCCTATATATATATATATATATATATATATATATATATATATATATATATATATATATATATATATATATATATGAAGAAACGCAATGGTCCGCCTACCCAAGCCAGGCTTCAAGAAGCCTACAAGCATCGTCGCCGATCCTGAGGTGGTACCCCACCTCGAGGATCTCCATCAAAAAGAAGCCAGGATTTAAGAAGTCTACAAGCACCATCTCCACTCCCGAGGTGGTACCCGACCTCGAGGACCTCCATCAAAAAGAAGTTAGACTTTAAGAAGCCAGCGGCATCATCACCGGTTTCGAGATGATACCTGATCTCGAGGACCTCCTCCAAGAAAGGAAGTTAGGCTCCAGGAAGCCTTTAGCACCATTACAGGATTCGAGATGGTACACGATCTCGAAGGTTCCTCTCGAGAAGGAAAATAAGCACTTCGAGCTCCGACCATAAGGGTTCGGCCTCAGGATATCGCCTAAATCCGGGCAACCCCTCATCTAGGACCTATCTACAACACCTCAGAGGTTACCTACATCAAGTTCAAAGCAAGTTTGCAGGTGCCTAAAGCTGGCCCTCACTCGAAGACCGCTATCAAAAATTTCAAGGCTCGAGGTACTATGTTCATATGACCCAAGGGTCCCGACGGCCCGAGTCTATCGGACCAATTCAAGCTTGATCCGAGGAATAACAGAGGGATCCGGGAGGTGCCATTTTTATAAACCGAAGTCATGAAAGAATAGTAACACCTGGGTTAGATATCGACAATAGTCAACAGAGGCATACATTCAGAGTCTCCATAAATGTAAGAGAATATGGCAAGCATCAAAGACGAAAGTCGAGAAAATATCTTTATATTCATAAACGTTTGGTTACAACAGGGGTCCTTACATATGATTACAAAAGCCCATAAGCGGTCTTTACACAGAAACTAAGAAGTTAAGGGGTGCACACCCGTAGTAAGAGCCTAATCTACCCTCGAAGGTCCATCTCCGGTAACAGCATCTTCGGGTATCATCTCCTCGGCCGCACGTCCTCAAAGATAATATCTTTCAAGCACCGTCTCCTCGAGAGTCTTATCTCGACCCTCCAGAATGGTATCTTCAAAAGGGAAGATATAGAAGGGGAAAGCGATGGAGAAGAGCAAAGTGATGAAGGAGAAGCCGAAAGGAGCGAAGAACTGGTCGGGTGAAAAAGCTGGCTAGTATGAACTTTGCCAGCACTACTATTGTAAAGCCACTTCTTGGGACGTTGCCCCAGCGCGGGATACAACTGTTGATGGATAGTATCATCCCACTCCAAGGAAATCAAAGAGGGTGTAGTCCACCGGGACGGGGCAGGAGGGTGAGTAGCGGAATATAGTCCGAACATCCTCATGAGTAGCGGTGTACAGGCCAAACACATTCCCTAGACGAAAGAGATCGATCTCCCTGTCTCACCATCTCGGGACAACAACCACAAAAACACCAACACCACCACCACCACCAACAACAACAACAACGAAACAATAAAATCTCGCACGACTGAGGGAAGTCCATGAGGTAGGCCTTGGCACAACCGATAGAAGCACCGCCATACGATCGTGAGGCCATAGGCCTCAAACATGGCGAACGTCAGGGGATAAGGATGGAAAGAAAAGAAGATAGGATAAATATGGGGCGTCACGTAGGTGGAAGGTTAATCCCGGAAAACTCCCATTTATAGGAAGGGCGATAGCGTAACCGACGACACCATTATTGTCTTGGAAAGATGTAACGGCAGGCGCAGTTAATGCATCCTCGGGAGCTGAATCGGCGGCGGCATTATAGCTTTGATGAACGGTAAATCGTAACACGTCGAATGACGCTTAAAAGACAAGTATATGGGGATGCCCCGGTTATCGTGAAGGTTGGCGTCATAAGTGTGATGCTGTCCATATGATGTCATCACGGGAAGTTCGAAGAATTGGATGTCAAGTTCGTTTCTCATCGTTCCTCTCTAAGAAACACGGGGAGTATCTGTATACGGCAAAATTGGAGGGTCCAATTTCTTGTCATTTAGGTACTTCGGAAGATCACCTCGAAGGCTAGAGGTCGCGGAACCGGTTCGAAGGCTCGAGGCCGTGGCCAAATTTTTCTCCTCAAGGGTCGATGATACTCGACCCCATGATAGCATTGATCGTGATAAGTTATAGAAATGGAAGGTTCCCAAGACGCGCAGCTATGGCTGACACGGCCTGGCATGCTACTCTGAATCCAAATCAGGGCGCCAGTCAGTCGTCCCATCCTCATACCTATGTAACTTGTATATTTTTACTATGCGGGGATTTCCCTCCTCTATAAAGGGGATCCCTGCCATTATGTAAAGCTGGGTTGCTCCAATTACTCCACATGAAATATAGAAGAACATTCTCTTTTCTCTCTAACATACTATCTCGATATTGTTGCCCTTGTTTATTATCTTCACACTTGTTCTTCATTTATTGCTTATCATTGGCCATAAAGAGCCTTCATTGATTTTTTATAACTGTTAATCCTTCCCCGATTGCCCTTTATAGCTCGAGCCCGAGCCCAGGAATCAACCGCGAGGCCCCGTATCGGTCAGTTCGAGGCCCCGATTAGCTAGCTCATCGGTGTAATTATAACTCTGTTTTGGCTCGCATTTCGTCTCTAAACTTCATACATATAGCATCATCTACTTAAACAACTAGCATAAAAATAGATCACGTATTTTTAGAGTCCCATCAACAAATTTAATTGTTATTACCATTTTCACGGTAAACATTTCTATTATTCCCTTGTTTGTATGAAATGATGTCATTTTGAGTATTGAGAAAAATGTTCTCTAGGACAGAAATTGTAACTTTGTCTAATTTTATATTGTATTCCTAGTATGATTTATATGACATGTGTCTCTAGTATAAGAATAGTTTCAATATTCACGCACCTGTGAAAGCATCTCTTGGAAGTCAGTTTCCTCGCCATCTCAATGGGACTGAGACACTTGTGATTGGCAATGCAGGGGGAGGTGAATCTTGTCTCCTTTCACTTTGTTGTACATTAAGTACTGGTGACCTAAGAGTACATGCTAGACGAAATGACAGTGGTTCCATAGAGGGGATTGTCGGGTTATTATGGGCGCATTAACTAGAAATTGGCGACTGAAATTGCAACTTAGTCCACAGTGGGATATTATTCCTAATAATAGGTTGCTAACATGTTACTTTTTCCAGTATGGTGAGTATAAGCTTGAGTACCCAGAGATAGCCTTGGCACATAAAATTGCTAGGTAGTCCAACAACTGTGAAATGGGGTGTTGATATGCCTAATTATCCTTATAACCTGGTTTGCTTGTTCAACCTATAAGAAGAGTTTCAAGACTACGATTGAAGTTGCACCTTATTCCAGACTAGGATGTTGATAACCCGATCAACCTTTATATAATAACATTGCTTTCCTTAGTATGACAAATGTTTCCACTTTGAGTTTCTATACACGGGAATTATGGCAGTAACGGAGCCACATAGGCTCAAGAGTGGTCAAATTGAACACCCATGTAAAAAATTATATTGTATATATAGGTCAAGTAGTACCTTTTTATTAATATATATTAAATCTGAAACACCCTTCAACACCCTTAACAAATTTTTTAGTTTCCCCACTAATTTTGGACCGGTTTTGAACTAGATCTCTTGGAGGTATTTTTCCAAAGAGTGTGCCCTTAGTAGAGGTCTAAAATTATACTACTTGAGAAGCAAAAGAACAGAGGAAGCATTATCAATGAAAAAGCTTTTTCAATATCTGCAAACCATCATAGGGAGATTTAAATTGATCACTGCGTGAAGTCTAAATAATGGCGAAGATAAGGTAGCATTGCTTAAGCTGTGGCTAGTCATACCTACATACTTCCTTTTTTCTTTTATAATTATTTTTTTTTAGTTTTTCACTTGGTGTCTGATACCTGTATTGGGACCCAACTAAATCTTGTTTCGTGCCGGAGAAATCTCATATTAAGTGGGTAAATCATTTCCTAACAAAGGCGGCTCCACACACCGGGGCTCGAACCCTAGACATCTGATTATAAGATCATGACAATTGACAGCCATATGGTAACATGTTTGTTGTACACTTTCTTTTAAGCCATTAATTACCAAATACATGGATCTACTTGAAAGTATTGATATACATAAACTTCCAACTGCTAAAGAAAAACATACAAAGATGAGAGAATGAAAAGACAATGTACAAATAAGTAATATATAGGCATAGTTCAATTGAGTTTTATTCTCTTAGAATATTAAGACAGCAAAAGAACAAAGCAGAGTTTACATTTCGAAGAGCAAAGCTGCAAGATTGTTCAAGTGAAATCTATTTTGACCACGTCTCTTCAGCAGCATCAGGACTCTATTACTTTCCAGCTGCTCCCAATAATTTCCTTGTACAGGTCCTTGATCTTTGATATCAAAACTTCTCTGTTAACGGCAAAATGTTATAAGAAGGGAGGTAAGTAGTGACGAACAAAACGTATGAACAATAAACTTAGCTTCCACTAATTCGTATATCGACGACCATGTTTTTGTAGTACTTTTATTATGCCAAAAGGGGAAGAAAATTGATACTTGAGAGAGGGAACAGGTTCTCGGGGGAATAAAAGTCTTTTTGTAGGGCAATTTGTATAGAGATGCGGTTCTCGGGGAGAACTTTAATTATAAGTTTGTCATCATCAAAAAAGGAAAATTAATAAGATATATGCCCTTTTGCATTTTGATGATCTAACAAACTTCATGATAAGAACGGGATTGGAACCTGTTACACATCCTCAAAGAGCTCAAGAACAACAAGTCTCAAGTCTGCCACAGGTTCCAACAACTTGATTCAAAGAAATGACAGAGGGAACAGATGGACATCAGTCCCTTTGCTGACAGTACAAGTCAGCTCTTCACAGCTGTAAAGTCGCTGCACTATTTCTCTGCATACACGCAACTGTGCAAACCGCGCAACAGTCATTTTATGGAGCATGCCTTGTACCGGATAATAGCTTGCATCATCCAACTGACCTCACTTATATATTACCAACATGAAGCAAGGGATAAACACACACTTGAACGTTTAGAAATTATCAAGTTTCCCTCTTAGGTGTGCTGCTGATTTTGAGTGCCTTCAAAACTTCAAGAACAAAGCAGTAATAGAACGAAGGACAAGTTTCCAGCACTATGTTACCATATGTCCTTAGTTTTGTTGTACCTTTGTTAGAGTGATCTACTTGTAATTTCTGCTTAGCTTAGCTAGAAGCATTGTGTAGAAAACCATCTGTAAATCCATAAACCTTGTATTTCTGTCTTGGATAGAGTTAGTAGAGTTGTGAGCTTTGTAATCGAATTATTGCAAAGAGGCTTGTAATAGAGTTATTAAAAGTAGGTGAGGGATTAAGATGTTAATTCCTAGATTACAATAGTTTGTAATCTGAAGTTTGCTTAGTTAGTGAAGTTGAAATCCTACGAGTGTAGGTCGTAGTTTTTAATCTCATGAGCTGAGAGTTTTCCACGTAATACGTGCTGTGTCATTTACTTATCTTTAATTGTGTGCATTCTGTGGGAACTGATAGTGAATCAGGTTCTCTATGCACATTGGCAGACCCTAAGTTTCTATCAATTGGTATCAGAGCAGGTTCTTTCTATCAGGCTAACACCTAAAAAAGAATTCACATGGCTGCTCCACCAAACATTGAAGAAGGTCAATCAACCTACAGACTACCAAGATTAAATGGCAAATCTACAGATGGTGGAAGACAAGGATGCATGATTTTATCATGGATGAAGATTCAGAGCTTAGGGATGTTACCTGCAATTGACCCTTCGTCCCCATGAAGACCACTGGCCAGCTAGCAATGACAATTCCAAAGACAAGGAAGGAGTACAACGATGCTGACCATGAAGTTATAGAGAAGAACTTGCGAGCAAAAAAAGATCCTCGTCTGTGGTATTGGACCAGACGAGTATAATAGAATTTATGCCTGTCAATCTGCCAAGGAGGTCTGGGAGGCTCTCTAAACTGCACATGAAGGAACAACTCAAGTCAAGGAGTCTGAAATTGACATGCTCACCACTAAGTATGAACTCTTCAGGATGAAGGATGATGAGTCCATTCAAGGCATGCACACTCGATTCACCTCCATCGTCAATGAGCTTCACTCTCTATGAGAGATCATTCCAAGGAACAAACTTGTCAGGAAAATACTTAGTGTATTACCTGGTTCCCGGGAAAGTAAAGTCAATGCTATCATACAGGCAAAGGATCTGCAAAAGCTGACCTTTGATGAACTCATCGAAAATCTGAAGATCTATGAAATGAAGAATAAGAAGGACCATAAAAGAAGAGAACCCAAAAAGGAGAAGAACCTGATCCTCAAGGCCGACAACAATGACTTAAGTGGTAAGGATGCTGACATGGATAAAAAGGTTTCAGAAAATGGTTCATAGAAATGAAGGCATCCCAAAAAGAGGAGCTCCAGCAGACCAAAAGGCCATGACGTCATAAATGTGGGAAGCCAGAACATTTCATCAAAGGCTCTACTCTGCATAAGCAAGACCAGTACAAGAAAAACACAGACAAAATAGCCCAATGGAACCCGGTTCCTGACAGGAGATTCAAGAGAAAATATGTTGCTGACAATTTTGTGAAGCAAGCTCTTGCTGCATGGGGAGATTCCTCCAATGATCTGGGGAAGATGATGAACAAGGTGACACCTGTATGATGGCTGTTGAAAGTGAAGCATCTGAACATAACTCTATCTTTGCCTTGATGGCAAAATCTGATGAGGATGAAGATGATGATGACGATGAGGTAAACTTTCTAGACATCAAAAAAATTTGAAGTCTTATTCTCAAAAGAAGCTTATATCCTTGGCAAATGTCCTAATTGATGCTTACCATAATCTCATTAATGATTATAACATTTAAATTATTTTCTATATTTTACTTAGTTTTCTTTGTTACATGTTTGATGTATTTTTAAAGTTGTCATTTTAAATCCTAAAGAAANAAAAGGAAAAGGATGATTTCATTGAGAAAATTGAAAACGTAGAGCATAAGAGAGATAACTTGTTGGTGGTAGTTGTGGATCTAAATGAAACCATTGAGGAACTAAAAAGGAAAAGGAAGATGCAAGTGAGGCACACCTTAAGTTTGAAAATAAGCTAAAAATGGTGAAATCTAGTCTTTGTGCTGAACTTGGAAGAAAAAGAAAACTTCAGGAAGATCTAGGCAGAGTTAAGAATGACCTAGAAAAGTCTGTTAATTGGACCTTGTTCTTTGATGCAATCACTGCCATGAATAAGAACAATGGGGGGGGGGGGGGCAGGCATGGAATCGGGTTCCAAAAGGAAAAGACTCCTTACAATCCACATAGCAAGTACATTACTAGCCCTAATAACTGACTTTGCCTCAGTATGGTAATACTTGGCACTTTAAAGAAACATGTAAAGCTAGATTTCAGTCCCAACAGAAAAATAAAGTTTTTGTTGAAAAAGTAACTACTGCTAAAAAACCTGGTCCCTCAAGTAAAAAAACGTGTGATGCCTGCTTGGATAGGAAGAAGTTTGATTCACCCTTTTCCTCACTACAAGGGACCCAAACATGTTTGGGTTCCTAAGTCTAACCCTTGATTTCCTTGTGCAGGGAGCAAGGAAAGGAAGCAGTCAAAGATGGTATATGGATAGTGGCTGCTCTAAGCATATGACTTGAATCACCGATATTTTCCTTTCACTCAAAGCCCTGCAAGGAGGGAGTGTGTTCTTTGGCAATGGCAAAAAGTGATACATTCTGGGAGTAGGAAGAGTTGGGAAGATACTCACTCATTCAATTGAGAATGTGTACTATGTGAATGGTTTGAAATATAGCCTAATGAGTGTCTCCCAAATTTGCAACAATGGAAACAAAGTGGAATTCTTATCAAAGACTTGCACTGTTACAAATCTTGTAACTGGTGAAGTTGTTCTGATGGCAACAATATTCAAATATATGTATGTTGCTGATTTTGAGTCTTTGAACAATGGGGATCTTACATTCTTGAGTGTTGTTGATGATGATGCTGAGCTGTGGCATAGAAGATTGGGACATGCAAGCTTTTCGTTACTAAACAAGCTGGTGAAGAAGGACTTGGTTCGTGGGCTACCTAAGTCAAGGTTCAAAGATCACAGGGTGTGTCATGCATGTGTAAGAGGAAAGCAAGTCAGGTCGTCCTTCAATCCTAAATAGGAAGTAAGCACCTCAAGGGCACTTGATCTCCTCCATATGGATCTGTGTGGATCTATGAGGGTGCCGAGTAGAGGAGGAAAGAAGTACATTTTCGTCATAGTTGATGACTACTCCAGATTCACATGGACCTTGTTCCTCAGAACCAAGGATGAAAATTTTCCAGTTTTTGCTGCCCTTTTGAAGCAGATTAAAGTGAAGATGATCTGTAATGTTGTGAGTATAAGATCTGATCACGGCACAAAGCTCGATAATGAAAAATTCGACAAATTTTTGTGCTGAAAATGGTATAAGTCGCAAGATTTTCAGCTCCTAGAGCACCCCCAACAAAATGGTGTTATGGAGAGGAAAAATAGGACTCTTGAAGACATGGAAAGGACTATGCTGATTGACAGTGGTGTTGCGAAAGGTCTTTGGGCGGTGATAGTCAACTTTGCTTGCTCTTTGGTGAATAGGTGCATGATCTAGTCCGTCTTGAACAAAACCCCATATGAATTGCTGAACGGGAGAAAACCCAAGCTTACTCACTTGAGAACGTTTGGCTGCAGATGTTTCATTTTTAGTAATGGTAAGGAAGCGCAAGGAAAATTTGATGCCAAGAGTGATGAAGGTATCTTTCTTTTATATTTCTCACAAAGCAAAGCATACAATGTCTACAACAAAAGGACTCAATGTGTTAAAGAAAGCATACATGTAATCTTTGATGAATCACACCACTTATGTGGGAAAGATTCACATGATAAGATTGATCATGACAGAGAGCAGTCAAAGGTTCATGGAGAAGTCATTGTTATGGAAAATGGAAAGGGTGACACGATGATGCAAGTCAAGGAATCCAACGAAGACGATGCAGCATAGTCTCCAGCTAATACAGAAGAACCTGGTCCTTCTATCATAACAACTGAAGCAAAGAACAGAGTTCCTAATGTCGTGCAAGGAACTTCTGATGCTGAGCTGAGAAGCGGCACTCACTCATCCATTGATGCCAACAATGGATCCCACTCAAAGAAACATGGGTCTTCTCACAATGAGATTAAGGTGTCTAACTGGAAGCACAAAAGTTCACATCTTCTCCAACATGTGATCACTCCTCTTGATTCAGGAATTCAAACCAGATCAAAGACAAGAAGCACTCTTGCTTTCTCAGCTTTCCTTTCTCAAATTGAGCCCAAGAATATCGAGGAGGCATTGAAAGATGCTGACTGGATTACTGCTATGCAAGATGAACTCCATCAATTTGAGAGGAACCGCATATGGCACCTGGTTCCTCGACCCTCAAACAAAACTATTATAGGGACCAGATGGGTGTTCAGAAATGAGGTTGATGAGTTTGGGAATACAACAAGGAACAAGGCCAGGTTAGTAGTGCAAAACTACAATCGAGAAGAAGAGATCGACTATGATGAGACCTTTACCCCAGTTGCTCGAATGGAAGCCATCAGAATCCTCATTGCCTTTGCATCCACATATGGAATTCAAATTGTTCCAAATGGATATCAAAAGTGCATTTTGGAATGGATATTTAAAGGAAGAAGTCTTCGTCAAACAACCACCCGGTTTTGAGTGTCATGAGCATCCTGAACATGTAGTCAAACTTGACAAGGCATTATATGGGCTGAAATACGCCCCTTGTGCATGCTATTAAAGGTTGTTCAAATTCCTTCTTGAAAATGACTTTATAAGAGGAAAAATCAAAAACACCTTATATCTGAAGAAACGAGAGAGGAACTTGCTCATTGTGCATTGATGACATCTTCTTTGGTGCAACAAATGATACTTTGTTTGAGGAGTTTGCCATGATTATGGGAGCGAATTTGAAATGAGCATGATGGGGAAACTGAATTTTTTCTTTGGTTACAACTCGAATCTGGGTTCTGAGGCGCGATTCCGGAAAGCCTTTATGTGGAAATTTGAGAAAATCATAATTTTTGCCTTTAAAAGTGGATTTTAGTAAACTTCAATCAACATTTTGAGTAAACAGACTCGGACCCGTGTTTGACGGTCCCGGAGGGTCTGTAGTAAAATACGGCACCTGGGCGTATGCCCGAAATCGAATTCCAAGGTCTTTATCCCGAGAAATGAATTTTTGATGAAAATTGTTAAACTAGAATTATAAGGATTTAAAGAAATTGACTAATGCGTGATCTCGTTGGTATCGGGCCCGTATTTTTGTTCCACAACCCGATACAGATTTAATATGATATTTAAGTCATGTCTGTGAAATTTTGTGAAAAACGGAGTTGATTTGACGTGATTCGGACCTTTGGTTGAAAAGTTAGAAGTTTTTTGAAATTTTCATGCAATTTGGTGATAAATTCGTAGTTCTAGGTGTTATTTTTTGCTATTTGATCGCGCGATCATGTTCGTGCGATGTGAATATGCCGCATTTGTGAACACTTGTTCGCATTTGCGATGATATCAGGCCAGGCCATGTTTCGCATTTGAGAAGTAATGTCCACATTTTGCGAGTTCGCATTTGCGAACCCCTGATCGCAAATGCAATACCTGCAACTGTTCAAAAATAATTTTGGATGGGATTTTTTATTCATTCTTCTATTTTTCAAAAGCTAAACCTCAAGAGGTGATTTTCCAACTACCATTTCTTCCCCAAATCATAGGTAAATGATTCTTAACTCATTTCTTTCAATCTATTTCATCTGTGTACAAGATTTCATTCTAGAATTTAGGGTTTTTCACGGTGGAATTGAGTATTTTTTGGTAGAACTTAGGATTTCCAAAATATGGGGATTTGGACCTCAAATTGAGGTTGGATTCCAAAACCAATTGTATATCCGGGCTCGGGGGTGAATGGGTAGGTTTTAGTCCGAATTTCGAGTTTTGACCAAGCGGGTTCGGGGTCGGTTTTTGACTTTTTGGGGAAAATGTTTGGAAACCTATAATTATGCATTGGAATTGACTTCATTAGCAGTAATTGATGTTATTGAGTTAATTATGACTAGATACAAGTGGATTTGAGGTGGAATCAAGAGGTAAAGCGATATTTGAGCTTTGAATTGCCTGTTGCCTTTAGGTAAGTGTTAGGTCTAACCTTGACTCGAGGGATTAGGGATCCTCGACTTAATTGCTATGTGAAATTCCATGTGTGTGGCGTATAGGTGTGGTGATGAGTACCTATGCTCCGCCAAATTATTTTTTTAGCCTACTCCCTTCCCGTTTTCTAATATATTTTTTTCCTTTCTTAACTGCTACTTGCTCATTGTTGCTTCCATGTCTAATTGCTTCTTGTTAAATGTTATTTTCTTTATTGAAGATATTAATTGTTGTGTAGTTTCATTATACTACATTGTTCGTTTAAGTTGGTTTATTGGTGCTTCGTGGTACACTTTGGTTAATCTCGTTGTGTAGTATTAACTAATGAAGTTTCATAATTGTATAGATCTCCAGTTGTTTTGGTTTGAGGTATAAATGTAGTGGAGGGTTTTGAGCTAAATTGTGAAATACTTGTTCTTATTTTGTGATTGGTACTGATATGGTAGGATCGGGTTGCACGCCGCAACAGGAGGAATAAAGGAGAAATATGATGTTCAGGGTGATCGGGTAGTGCGCTACAACAAGGAGTAATAAGGGTGGACAAGTGGGATCGGGTTGTACGCTAGAAAAAGAGGAATAGGGGTTATATAGTGAGGAGTAATAAGGGTGGAATGGTGGGATTGGGTTGCACGCCGCAACAAGGAGTAACAAGGGTGGATGTTCATAATGTTACCGATTATATGGTGGAATCGGGATGCGCGCCGCATCATTTGTAGTTATGTATTCTCCTTCTGTTGTGATTTATTCCTGTAGTATGGTAAATCTCTTAAGGGTTGGTTATAGCTGAGTAGTGACGAGAAGTTTGGTTTCCGTATTTTCTTTGTTGCAAGTTACTGTTCCAATTTGTTCCGTATTTCCTTTTTGCTTTATTACAAATTATTGCAGGTTATATTGCTTATGCCCCGCCATAGCCTCGTCACTACCTCGTCGAGGTTAGGCTTGGCACTTACCAGTACATGGGGTTGGTTGTACTGATACTACTCTTCACTTTCTGTGCAAATTTTGGAGCTGGTTGTGGCTGATCTAGAGGTCGGTTGCAGGCATTCATCCGTGAGACCCAAGGTAGTCCGGCAGGCGTCCGCAGGCCCTGGAGTCCCCTCCTATGTTTTCCTCGTTTCCATTTTATTTCTTTCGAGACAAATGTATTTTTTTGTCAAACTCATACTTGTAGTTATTCATAGAACGTTCGTGGGTTGTGATACCAGTTTCTGGGTGGTAATTGTTTCGGTTTCGTTATTAGTATAAATATATTCAGCTAATTATGTACTACCGCTTTTATTTCCGTTGAATTTAGTTTTGTTAAATGTTTAATTATAAAAAGTAAAAGAAAAATGTGAATAAAACTCTAACGTTGGCTTGCGTAGCGAGTGCGATGTTAGGAGCCATCACCGTCCCGTACGATGGGAAATTCAGGTCGTGACAAGTTGGTATCAGAGCACTAGGTTTCCTAGGTCTCACAATTCACGAACAAGCTAGGTAGAGTCTGAGGGATTGGTGCGGAGACGTTTGTGCTTATCCCTAGAGGCTATAGAGTTAGGAAAAATTTCACTTCTATTCATCTCTGTCGTGCGGTTTGATCTCTCAATGCTAATTGAACTTTCTGCTATGTTCTTTCGTAGATGGCGAGAACGCGTACCGCCTCATCAGCTGATCGGCAGCCCAAGCCCCAGTGGCAGCTCCTACGGGGGGTAGAGGACGAGGCCGAGGCCATGCTAGAGGCGGAGCACCAGCGGAGGAGCCTCAGGTAGAGTTTGATGATGAGGTTCCGGCCCAGACCGTTTCAGCAGGACAACCTCAGGTCCTAAAGGGGTTCATCGCTACCCCGGTACTTCAGGATGCTTTGGTCTATCTAGTTGGCCTTATCGAGAGTGTTACTCGGGCCGGTATTTTTCTGGTAGCACCAACCATCTCTCGGGTTGGGGGAGGAGCACAGACTCCCGCTACTCATACTCCGGAGTAGATGGCTCCCCAGTTTCAGACTCTAGCAGCTCAACCAGTTGGGGTAGTTCCGCCGGGTGTTGTAGCATAGACAGGCAATGGATCAGCTATGTGAGCAGAGGCCTTGTGGAGATTGGACAGGTTTACCAAGCTTTTCACTACTACCTATGGTGGTACATCTTCAGAGGATCCCCAGGACTATTTGGACAGTTGCCACAAGGTTTTGCGGAACATGGGGATAGTGGAGACGAATGGGGTCGACTTTGCTGCTCTTCATCTGTTAGGTTCTGCCAAGAAATGGTGGAGGGACTATTGTCTGGCAGAACCAGCTGGGTCGCCAGCCCTCACTTGAGACCAGTTCTCTTAGCTATTTTTGGAGATGTATATTCCTATCACTCAGAGAGGGGACTATCGGAGGCAGTTTGAGCGCCTTCAGTAGGGTTCTATGATCGTCACTTAGTACGAGACCTGATTTGATGATTTGGCCCGTCATGCTCTTCTCATACTTCCCACCAATAGAGAGAGGGTGAGGAGGTTTATTGAGGGACTTGCTTAGCCTATCAGATTGCAGATGGCTAAGGAGACAGAGAGTGATATTTCTTTCTAAGATGCAGCCAATGTGGCCAGACGAGTTGAGATGGTTTTAGCTTAGGGGTCTGACAAGAGGCCTCGTCACTCCGGTGGATTCAGTGGCGCCTCATCTGGAAGTCGAGGTACTTTTGGTAGAGGCCATCATATTAGGTCATTTCATTAAGCGCTTCAGGCATCCGATGGAGCTTTAGGGGGTCGTGGTCCTTATGTACCTCCTTCAGGGCAGCCAGGTTATAGTGCACCACCAGCTCCTATCAGAGCACCTCCTCATCAGAGTTATTATCGCGGTCAGCCGGCCCGTCAGGGTCAGTCTCAGCTTCTCAGCCACAGTATTCAGATGGATGTTTTGAGTGTGGTGAGTATGGGCATGTCCGGAGGACCTGTCCAAGATTAGTGGGTGTCCAGTCACAGCAGCAAGGTTCTCGTGCCATGATTCCAGCACCGCTTGCCTAGCCAGCTAGAGGTAAGGGTCAGGAAGCCAGAGGTAGGGGTCAACCCGCTAGAGGTGGAGGTCAAGCCGTTAGAGTTGGAGGCCAGGCCGCTAGAGGTGGAGGCCAGACAGCAGGAGGTCGTCCCAGAGACATGGTTCAGGGTGGTGGGGCCTAGCCCCGATGTTATTCTTTCCCAGCCAGGCCTGAGGCTGAGTCATCCGCTGTTGTTATCACAGGTACTGTTTTGGTTTGTAGTAGATGCTTATGTTCTATTTGATCTAGGATCTACGTACTCCTATGTGTCATCTTATTTTGCTTCTTATTTGGTTTTGCCTCGTGATTCTTTGAGTGCTCCCGTGTACGTGTCCACACCCGCGATGATTCTATTATTGTAGATCGTGTCTATCGTTCGTGTATGATTATTATTGGGGTTTTGAGACTAGCATAGATCTCCTACTTCTCGGTATGGTTGATTTCGATGTCATTTTGGGGATGGATTGGCTATCACCTTATCATGCTATATTGGATTGTCACGCCAAGCCCGTGACCTTAGCGTTGCTGGAGTTGCCTCGATTAGTGTGGAGAGGGACTCCTGGTCATTCTACCAGCAGGGTTATCTCTTATATGAAGGCTCGGTGTATGGTCGAGAAGGGATTTTTGGCTTGTTTGGCTTATGTTCGTGATTCTAGTGTTGAGGTTCCTTTATGGATTTTGTTCTAGTTGTTTGGGAGTTTCCAAAGGTATTTCCTGCAGACCTGCCGGAGAAGCCACCCGACAGGGATATGGACTTTTGCATTGATTTGGCTCCGGGCACTCAGCCTATTTCCATTCCGCCATACCAAATGGCCCCGCCAAAGTTTAAAGAATTGAAGGAGAAGTTGCAAGATTTGCTTGATAAGGGCTTTATTAGACCTAGTGTCTCGCCCTGGGGTGTGCCGGTGTTGTTTGTAAAGAAGAAGGATGGGTTGATGAGAAAGTGCATAGACTATCTGCAGTTGCCGAGGATTGATGACTTATTTGATCAACTTCAGGGTATCCATTGCCGAGGATTGATGACTTATTTGATCAACTTCAGGGTGCCAAGGTGTTTTCAAAGATCGATTTGAGATCTGACTACCATCAGTTGAGGATTAGGGAATCCGATGTCCCTAAGATAGCTTTTCCGACTCGGTACGGGCATTATGAGTTTCTAGTGATGTCATTTGGGTTAACAAATGCCCCAACAACATTTATGGATTTGATGAACCGGGTGTTCAAGCCCAATCTAGATTCCTTTGTGATTGTATTCATCGATGATATCTTGATCTACTCCCGCAACCGAGAGGAGCATGAGCAGCATCTTCAGATTGTTCTTCAGACCTTGAGAGATAGCCAGTTATATGCTAAGTTTTCGAAATTTGAGTTTTCGTTGAGTTCAATTGCTTTCTTGGGTCACGTTGTATCAGCAGAGGGTATTCAGGTAGATCCTAAGAAGATTGAGGCAGTCAAGGACTGGCCCAGACCCACATCAGCTACAGAGATCCGGATTTTCTTGGTTTGGCCGGTTATTACCGTCGGTTTGTGGAGGGGTTTTTATCTATAGCAGCCCCGATGACCAAGTTGACCCAAAATGGCGCCTCATTCAGGTGGTCGGACGTGTATGAGGCGAGCTTTCAGAAGCTCAAGGCAGCTTTGACTACAGTGCTGGTGTTGGTGTTACCTACAGGTTCAGGGCCATATACAGTATATTGTGACGCATCTCGTATTGGACTTCGTGCGGTGTTGATGCAGAATGGAATGGTTATTGCATATGCTTCGCCACGGTTGAAGATTCACGAGCAGAATTATCCAGTTCATCACTTGGAGCTAGCAGCCATTGTTCACGCGCTGAAGATTTAGAGGCACTATCTATATGGCGTGTCGTGTGAGGTGTTCACTAATCATAAGAGTTTGCAGTACTTGTTCAAGCAGAAGGAGCTAAATTTGAGGAAGAAAAGGTGGTTGGAGCTATTGAAAGACTATGATAGCACTATCTTGTATCATCCGGGGAAGTCCAATGTGGTGGCCGATGCTTTGAGTAGGAAGTCAGCTAGTATGGGTAGCCTTGTGTATATTCCAGTCGGTGAGAGACCGCTTGCATTAGATGTTCAGGCTTTGGCCAATCAGTTCGTGAGGTTGGATAAGCCAGTCGTGTTTTGGCTTGCATAGTCACTCAGTCTTCCTTGTATGAGTGTATCAGAGATCGGCAGCATGATGATCCTCATTTGCTTGTTCTTAGGAACACGGTGCGGCACGGAAATTCCAAAAGTAGGTTACAGTTGGAGATGATGGAGTTTTGAGGATGCAGGGTCGTGTTTGCGTGCCTAATGTTGATGGGCTTCGTGAGTTTATTCTTAAAGAGGCCCATAGTTCCCGGTATTCTATTCATCCGAGCGCTGCCAAGATGTGTCAGGACTTGCGGCAGCATTATTGGTGGCTGAGGATGAAGAAGGATATTGTTGCATATGTAGCTCGGTGTTTGAATTGTCAGCAGGTAAAGTACGAGCATCAAAGACCTGGTGGTTTGCTTTAGATGATTGAGATTCCTGAGTGGAAGTGGGAGCGTATCACTATGGATTTTATTGTTGGACTCCCACAGACTCAGAGGAAGTTCGATGCAGTATGGTTATTGTGGATAGACTGACTAAGTCAGCACATTTCATTCTTGTGGCACTTTCCTATTCTTTGGAGCGGTTGGCCGAGATCTATATCCGTGGGATCGTTCGACTTCATTGTGGGCCCGTGTCTATCATTTCTGACCGAGGTACGCAGTTTACCTCGCATTTCTTGAGGGTAGTACAACGTGAATTCGGCACGCGGGTCGAGTTGGGCACAGCATTTCATACAAAGACGGACGAACAGTCCAAGCGTACTATTCAAATTTTGGAGGATATGCTCCGCTCCTGTGTTATTGACTTTGGAGGTTCTTAGGATCAGTTCTTACCATTAGCGGAGTTTGCCTACAACAACAGCTATCAGTCGCGCATCCAGATGGCTTTCTATGAGACATTATATGGTAGACGGTGTCGACCGCCGGTTGGGTGGTTTGAGCCGGGGGAGGCTCGGTTATTGGCTACAGACTTAGTGTAGGATGCCTTGGATAAGGTTAAGATCATTCAGGATAGACTTCGTACATCTCAGTCCAGACAAAAGAGTTATGCCGACCGTAAGGTTCGTGATGTGGCATTCATGGTTGGAGAGAGAGTGTTGCTTCGGGTGTCGCCCATGAAGGGCGTGATGAGATTTGGGAAGAAGGGCAAGTTAAGCCCTAGGTTCATCGGGCCTTTTGAGATCCTTGATCGAGTGGGAGAGGTGGCTTACAAACTTCCATTGCCGCCAGGTTTATCAGCAGTGCATCCGGTGTTTCATGTATCCATGCTTCGGACAATGATTTGACCTATGAGAAGGAGCCAGTAGCTATTCTAGACCGGCAGGTTCGTCAGTTTCAATCGAAGAGCTATCCTTCGGTTCGTGTTAGTGGAGTGGTCAGCTTGTTGAGGCAGCTACCTGGGAGACCGAGTCCGATATGTGGAGCAGATATCCCCATCTTTTCACCGACTCAGGTGCTTTTCTATCTCCGTTCGAGGATAAAAGGTTGTTTTATAGGTGGAGAATGTGATGACCCAAAAGGCCATCTTTTGATTTAAAACTCGAATCCGGGTTCCGAGGCCTTAAAAACCTCATTTTACCTCTCCTCGATTTGCGTGCGCAGTCCAAGCACGATTCCGAAAAGCCTTTGTGTGCAAATTTGAGAAAATAATAATTTTTGCCTTTAGAAGTTAATTTTAGTTGACTTCGGTCAATATTTTGAGTAAATGGACCCGAACCCGTGTTTTGACGGTCCCAGATGGTCCGTTGTAAAATATAAGGCCTGGGAGTATGCCCAGAATCAATCGAGGTCCCTAGCCCGAGAAATTAATTTTTGATGAAAATTATTAAACTGGAATTACAAGGATTTAAAGAAATTGACTAATGCGTGATCTCAATGGTATCGGGCACGTATTTTGGTTTCGGAGCCCGGTACAGGTTTAATATGATATTTAAGTCATGTTTGAGAAATTTGGTAAAAAACGTAGTTCATTGGACGTGATTCGGACCTTTGGTTGAAAAGTTATAAAACTTGAAACTTTCTTGAAAATTTCATGCAATTTGGTGCTAAATTCGTAGTTCTAGGTGTTGTTGTGGCGATTTGATCGCGCGAGCATGTTCGTATAATGTTCTGAAACTTGAGTGCATGTTTTGTTTGGAGCCCCGAGAGCTCGGGTGTGTTTTGGATAGGCTACGGAGTGATTCGGACTTAAGGAATTTTGCTGGTATGCTTCAGTTCTGCAGATCGCAAAATGCGAACATCGCATTTGCGAAGATGTTTCGCATTTGCAATCAGAAGGGCTGGGAGGGGACCTTCGCAATTGTGAAGCTCAGGATCGCAATTACGATGGGAACAGGCCGCATTTGCGTACACTTGTTCGCATTTGGGATGATAGCAGGCCAGACCATGTTTCGCATTGCGAAGTAATTTCCGCATTTCCGAGTTTGCATTTACGATCCCCTGATCGCAAATGCGATACCTACAAGTGTTTAAAAATGATTTTTGACGGGATTTCTCATTCATTCTCCCATTTTTCAAAACCTAAACCTCAAGAGGCGATTTTCCAAAGAGCATTTCTTCCACAAATCATAGGTAAATGATTTTTAACTCATTTCTTTCAATCCATTTCATCTTTTTACAAGATTTCATCCTAGAATCTAGGGTTTTTCATGGTGGAATTAGGTGTTTTTAGCTAGAACTTAGGAATTTTGAAATTCGGGGATTCAGACCTCAAATTGAGGTCGGATTCCAAAACCAATTGTAAATCCGGGCCCGAGGGTGAATGGGTAGGTTTTGGTCCGAGTTTCGAGTTTTGACCAAGCGGGTCTGGGTCGGTTTTTGACTTTTTAGGCAAAATTTTGGGAAACCTATAATTATGCATTGGAATTGATTTCTTTAGCGGTAATTGATGTTACTAAGTTAATTATGACTAGATACAAGTGGATTGGAGGTGGAATCGAGAGGTAAAGCGATATTTGAGCTTTCAATTGCCTGTTGGCTTGAGGTAATTGTTCGGTCTAACCTTGAATCGAGGGATTAGAGATCCCCGACTTAATTGCTATGTGAAATTCCATGTGTATGGAAGAATAGGTGTGGTGACGAGTACCTATGCGCCGCCAAATTATTTGTTTAGCCTCTTCCCTTCCCCGTTTCCTAATATATTGTTTTCCTGTCTTAACTGCTACTTGCTCATTGTTGCTTCCATGTATAATTGCTTCTTGTTAAATGTTTTTTTCTTTATTAAAGATATTAATTGTTCCGTTGTTTCATTATACTGCGTTGTTAGTTTAAGCTGGTTCATTGGTGCTTCATGGTACACTTTGGTTGGTCTCGCTGTGTAGTATTAACTAATGAAGTTCCATAATTGTATAGATCTCCCGTTGTTTTGGTTTGAGGTATAAATGTTGTGGAGCGTTTTGATCTAAATTGTGAAATACTTGTTCTTATTTTGTGATTGATACTAATATGGTGGGATCGGGTTGCACGCCGCAACAAGAGGAAATGTGATTGTCTGGTAGGATCGGGTTGCGTGCCGCAACAAAGAGTAATAAGGGTGGACAAGCGGGATCGGGTTGCACACCGCAACAGGAGGAATAAGGGTGATATATTGAGGAGTAATAAGAGTGGACTGGTGGGATCGGGCTGCACGCCACAACAAGGAGTAATAAGGGTGGATGTTCATATTTTTACCGAGTATATGGTGGGATTGGGATGCGCGCCGCATCAATTGTTGTTATGTATTCTCCTTCTGCTGTGATTATCCCTGTAGTATTGTAACTCTCTTAATGATTGGTTATAGCTGAGTACTGACAAGAAGTTTGGGTTTCGTATTTTGTTTGTTGCAAGTTACTGTTCCAATTTGTCCCGTATTTCCTTTTTGCTTTATTATAAACTATTGCAGGTTATATTGCTTATGCCCCGACGTAGCCTCATCACTACCTCGTCGAGGTTAGGCTCGGCACTTACCAGTACATGGGGTTGGTTGTACTGATACTGCACTCTGCACCTTCTGTGCAGATTTTGGAGCTTGTTGTGGTTGATCGAGAGGTCGGCTGCAGGCATTCATCCAGGAAACCCAAGGTAGTTCTGCAGGCGTCCGCAGGCCCTGGCGTCCCCTCCTATGTTTTCCTCATTTCAATTTTATTTCATTCGAGACAGATGTATTTTTCTTTCAAACCCATACTTGTAGTTATTCATAGAACGTTCGTGGGTTGTGACACCAGTTTCTGGGTGGTAATTGTTTCGGTTTTGTTATTAGTATAAGGATAATCAGTTAATTATGTACTACCACTTTTATTTCCATTGATTTAGTTTTGTTAAATTTTTAATTATAAAAAGTAAAGGAAAAAGGTGAATTAAAACTCTAAAGTTGACTTGCCTAGCAAGTGCGATGTTAGGCGCCATCACGGTCCCGACGGTGAGAAATTTGGGTCGTGACACTAAGGGAACGATGATAAGCCAGCAGAAGTACATTAAAGAGCTTTTGATGAGATTTGAAATGGAAAGTTCAAAAACCATTGATACTCCCATTGCCACTGCCACTCGTCTGGAATGGATAAACTTGGTTCTACTGTGAACGAAACCATGCACATAGGTATCATTGATTCACTCTAGTATCTCACAGCCAGCGGAATTAATATTGTATATAGTGTAGGTCACGTGCTAGATTCCAATCAAGTCCAAAGGAATCTCATCTGAAAGCTGCCAAGAGGATTCTAAGGTATCTCAAAGGAACACATGACCTGGTTCTCTACTATCCTTCAGGAGACAACTTTGACTTAATTGGGTATGCTGATGCTGATTATTCCGGGTATCTGGTGGATAGAAAGAGCACATCTAGCATGGCACATTTTCTAGGGTAATGTTTGATTTCATGGGGTACAAAGAAATAAAACTCTGTGGCTCTTTCAACTGCAGAAGCTGAGTATGTGGCAGATGCCTCTTGTTGTGCTCAACTGCTGTGGATCAAGCAACAACTGTTGGATTTTGGTGTATTTTATGATTGTGTGCCATTACTGTATGATAACACTATTGCTCTTATTATGGCAAAAAACGCGGTTTAGCATAAGAGAACAAAGTACATTGATGTGTGACATCATTTTCTCAGAGATAATGTTGAAAAAGGTCTTATCTACATGAAGTTTTGCAAAACAGAGGACCAAGTAGCAGATATCTTCACCAAATCACTGAATAGAGAGCACTTTGAAAAGAATCGACTAGCATTGGGTTGATAAAATCAAACTGAACATCAGCTCCATCGATGATTGGCTATGAAAGAAAGAACAATTAGAAATGCTAAAAAGTGTTTTCTGGCAATTTCTAACTCATATCTTTACCTTTACAAGTTAAACGCATGGAAACTACAGAGCTAACAATTAACCAATGACGTTGTATCTTGGTAAAGGATGAGGCTCACATTTACAAAACGAAGTCAGGGAACCTTTTTTTTTTAAATAAATCCACTGGGCAGGGTGCCTAGGGCTAGTTTTTATATATATCTAAGAAAATTAAAACAAAGTCGTCTGATGTCTTACTAAGAGTAAGACGATAGTACTTGTCTATGACGTAGCTCCTATTATCAGTATTGAGACTTATGGTCCCAATATTGATTTTATATTGAACTAATGCTAATAACTAAAACTAATCTATTACAGAAATATCCAGTGTTTGACTTGTTGCATCTTTGCTAACCATGTTGGCCCGTCACTTTGTGATTTATCCCATTTGTGTATCCCAGTTGCTTTGTCTTTCCGTGGTCAATTTTTTCCTGCACCATCCAGCTATGTACAATTGTTAAATGTACTGCCCAGCTCCAATGTACTGTGGTGTATATGCATTTTGTCCAACGTACTGCTGCTGTAACCACAGTGTGAGTATACGATTGGCATCTTCTTTTGTGTTGTTTGTGACCCCTTTCAAATGTAGTTGATGGCTTCCTTTGTTTGAAATTGCAAGTAGATCCCACAACTCCTGGTAAGTGCTGTTGCGTCGACCATATTGCATGCTCTTTGTGTTTGCATTTTGTACCAGTTCCTGTGTCCTTCTTCGATTGCTGGTGAGACCTCTGCTGCATATCAGTTGCCTGACTCCCTGTATGTGGATATACCCTTATCAAATGCTTTAAATTGATCCCCTGCCCTACAGCTTTGCACCTGTTGTGGGCATTTATGATGCTGCCCTTTTTGTTATCATGAACATGTATATGTTGTTGCTCTTTTATGTCTGAAATTGATTGCAACATTGCTAGTGTTAATGAGGTGTCAACCTCCACTTGTTTGTTCATTGCAACCATTTCATTTTTTGATGTTATTGCTTGCCAAAAATGTCTTTCAACCTCTGAAAATCTGGGCAGCATAATTCTCCTTCTTGTTCCTATGCTTTTGCCTACCCTTGGCTTCCTTCCAGTGGAATGAGCGCATAGCACTAATACCACCAACTGAAATTCCACCAAAGAGTAGGGCATAGACACAGTAACGTTTCCTGCAAAAAAGAAAATTATGTTAGTAAACAAGGACTGCACCATACTCTCCTCCAAAAGGATTTGAGTATGATGATCAGCTGATCTAACCCCTGCCCTAAACCTCTTCTTTGTCTCATTTTCCTCCTCCATGTCTAATTCCTTGCAACCTTCACTCTTAAGTATGGACATTGCAGCTTATCACTATTGACTATTTTCCTCCCTTGGACGTCTAAATCTCCAAAACCATTACATTCCATTGGACCAGTGTCTAGAGCATAATTGGCAATGTGATCAGCCAATTGATTACCCTCCCTTAATGTATGAAACACTTTCAGATTGCATCTATTCATCAACTCCTTAATCTCCTCCATATATACCACCACAGACCATGGTGCATTCCAATCCCCCAGGATAACATTCTTGACCAGCATTGAATCAGTATGCAAGTCGATGAAAATATAGTCATGTGTAACACAGTATCTCAATGCTTCCAGAATGGCTTGCACCTCTGCTTCAGTGTTTGTGCCTTCTTCTATCTCCTTGCCACAAGCATACATTACATCCCCTTCCTCATTTCTCAGCACAAAACCAATTGAACACCTACCAGGATTGCCCCTAGAAGCTCCATCTGTATTGACCTTCACCCAGCCTTGGTCAGGATATTCCCACATCACTTTAGTGTATTTCAACTTAGGTGTAAATTGCTCCATCATATGAATCAGATCAGGCTATTTGTGTGGGACATTCTGTATGCTAGGTTTTCTGAATTTTACCAGATATTGGAGAGTAATAGATACCTGATATATCACCGCATTCATTGAAACCGCATCTCCATATTTGTACGAGTTCCTCCTTTTTCATAACTCTCATACTATAATCGATGGTAGTGCTTGAATGATTGGTTGCAGTCTGGGAATCACCTTGGCAGTCCAACATTTCACGATAGCTTGATGAAATGTTAAACCTTCAACTTTAATACCAGTAGCAGGAAGGAAATACTGCCACACTCTAGCAGCATAAGAAGTAAAAAATAAGTGTGGCAAAGATTCCTCTTGAGGCAACACACAACACCAACATCTAGAGGCCATTAGATATCCCAATCTTCTGAAAAAATCATCTAAGGGCAGTTTATTCTTCCACGCCTTCCACATGAAGAATGAAACCTTAAATGGCAAACCTTTGATCCATATCATTTTATAAGCATTGCATGGTTCCTTTCTCCTCCTTACATACTCCCACGCAGATCTCACACTAAATTCACCCCTTGTCTCTAACATCCAGAAAGGTCTATCTAACACCATATTTTCCCCAGGTGGCTTGATGTTCTGCAGAATGTGAGTAGCCAAATCTGCAGGTAATAATTGCATTATCCTCTGTTCATTCCATCTTCCTCCCTGCACTACTTCATTAACATTCTGAATGGATTCATCACAAAAGAAATCAGAAGGAGTGACAAAGTATAATGCCCCCAGTCCAGTCCAATTTTCAAACCAAAACAGTGAAGAACCCATCTTAGGCTGCCACAGAATCTGATGCTCTATATCATCTCTACACTGCAGATATGGGATCCTTTTCTCCAAGGAACTATAATTGTATTCAACTTCTTACAGTATTTTTGACTCATGAATGAACTCCACAATGATGGTTTTGTTCGAAAATTCCACCACAGCTTGCAGAATAAGGCTTTAGATACATCATGAAGGGATCTAAATCCTACTCCACCTTCTTCAACTGGCAAGCATAAAGTATCCCATGAAGCCCAATGCCTATGTCCTCCTTCAATAGAACTACTCCAAAAGAACCTTGCCATCAGTTTATGTAGTTTGTTGATCACAGAGGCAGGTGCATTTACAGCTGATAACAGATGAATAGTCATACTTTGTATTACATGAGAAATCAAAACTGCTATTCCTCCAATCAACAGTAGCTTCCCCTTCCAAGATTGCAATTTGTCCATCACTTTTTTATCATCCCTTGATAGTAATCCATTTTCTTCTAGCGTAAAAGATAGGACATCCCAAATATGTAAATGGGAAATCTTGCCTGCCAATGCCAATAACTCTTTCTACCTTTCTCACTACTTCTTCATCAGTTAGATGATGCATATAAATAGCTGAAGCTGATATGATGCTGTCAAAACATGCATAATGAGCTGCAATGAAGTTGCATCTGAGGAGGAGAATATTATGGTGCCATCAGCATAAGCCAAGTGATTGATCTTAGGACTCTATTTTGGCAACCCAAATCCACAAAAATATAGATTATAATGAAGAGAATTCAGCCCTCTTGACATTGCCTCAGCTGCCAGAATGAAAAGCGTAGGAGATAATGAATCACCTTGCTTAACCCCTCTAGTAGATTTGAAAAAACCATATGGCTGGCCACTTATCAACACTGATTTCCAATTATTAGATATTGTCCCAAACACCCAACCTATAAATCTCTCTGCAAATCCCATTTTTCTCAGCACTTTGGTCAAAAATAACCATGACAATCGATCATATGCCTTAGTCATGTCTAGCGTGATTACCACATTAGGACCTGCTTTAGTTCTCAGTCTAATATCAGTTATGATTTCCTGTGTCAACAATATATTTTCCACTATGCTTCTGCCCTTCACAAATCCAGCTTGCTCATCAGAAATTAGTGTAGGAAGTAGACCAACTAGCCTTTGATGAATCACTCTAGAAAACACCTTGTTGATGAAATTACTTAAGCTAATTGGTCTCATATCAGAAAAATTGAGTACCTCCTTCTTCTTTGGCAATAAGACTAGGTTTGTATGAGTGATAAACCTAGGTAGCTCCTGCCCATTGAAAAAAAGCCTTCACCATCTCCACCACATCATCCCCAACAATGTCCCAACATGAATGAAAAAAACTACCATTAAAACCATCTGGACCACCACAACTGTCTCCATTTAATCCATATACTACCTGTTTGACCTCCTCCCTAGTAGGTTGCTTCAATAGTTCCTGGTTCTGCTCCCCATTAACCATTTGAGGGACATGATTAATGATCTGAGAATCTGTAGGAACTACATCTTCATGAAACTATGCTTGAAAATATCTAACTGCTTCATCTGCAATTCCTTCTGTATCTTCCACCCATTGTCCAGCATTATTCTGAATTCTCTTTTGTTTCCACAATTGTTCCTCTAGAGCCAAATATTTAAACAGTTCTACTTTCACCTTTTGTAGCCTTTCCGTATTTTGAATTGTAGGATTAAGCTCAAAATGTGCTTCATGTACTACCACAACTTCCTCCAGGCTAGCTATTTTCTGAAAAATATCTCCAAAAGTTGTCCTGCTCCATGTAGATAATGCCTTCTTCAATCTCTTAAGCTTGTGATTGAAAAGGATAAAAGGATTTTCCTGAAAATCTGTTTGCCAATTCTCCTTAACCACCTCTTTAAATGATTCATGTTCAATCCAGAATTTGAGAAATCTGAAGCTCTCTTGATAGGTACTGTATCTGGAATAAATGAGATCAGTAAGGTGCAATGATCAGATCCAATTTTGGATAGGTGAGTGATCTCCTGCCCTGGCCATATCTGTTGTAGCTCCATGTTTGCAAAAACTCTATCTAATCTCTTGAAAATACAATCTTCCTCAGCTCGACCATTCCACCAAGTATATATGCTCCCTTTGAACCCCATATCTGTGAGGTTACAGGTGTTCATGCAATGTCTGAAATCATCCACTTCATTTATTGAAACTGGCAGGCCTCCAAATTTCTCTTCCTCATCCCAAATGACATTGAAATCTCCCCCTACCATCCATGGAATAGTCATGTCATTGGCCAGATAATACAATGAGTCCCACAACTCAATCCTTTCAATATGATCACACTTAGCATAAACTAATGTGACCGTGAATTCTTTCTCCTCTTCAGTATCATATAGCTTCAAAGTAAGTTGCTGTACTGCATCAATCACAACTGTTACATCGTATTTCCCATCAATGAAAGCCCAAATCTTGTTAGAAGTGTTAACAATAGCTTGTTCAAAGTCAATCTGTCTTCTGTATCCATCCAATTTCCTTGACTGCTGTTTTGGTTCCATGAGTCCAATGAACTCAAAGTGGTATTTTCTATGCATTGTGATGAGCCGTTCAAAGGCTCCTTCTGTGTTTACTGATCTAATATTCCATATTAGAGCATTCATCTCTAATTAATGGATTTAGATAATGTCCTCCTTGTTTGGACCCCAGCTGGTAGAATGCTAGGAACCTCTTTCACTTGTTTTTTCCTTCCTCTGCCTGCTGATTTATCCTTATCCATGAACCTAGGTGATATGTCCCCTTGCCTGGTCACATTCCTAAAATTTTGACAGGTTGATTCTGCATCTAGATCTCTTCCTTTTCCCCCTTGCATCATCCTTCATGTCATTTTGTTTTTCAACTACAGCAATCTGATTATCAGTTGGCTTAGAGATCATGATGTTGCCTGCATTTACTTTAGCCAACTGTTCTGCATTCTGATTATTGACAGGAGTAATTTCTTTCTCTTTCTCTACAGAACCATCCTTTTCAACAATTTGTTGCTCCTCCTCTCCGCAAGGATCACCAGGATCAATTGGTTCTGCAGGTATAGGATCAAGAGTAGGTATGGAATTGTTAGGATCAATGGTCGTTAAAGGGCTGGGACAATTTTCTGACTGCTGCACTTTTGACTTTGATCCTGCAATCTCCATTGGTACATTTTTGTTGTTGGCGGTGTTTTCTCCAATCTGTACATCTCCCTTGTTTGCATTCCCATTACCACTGACTTCTTTACCTTGTGTCTCCTCATCTGGTACTTTTTCCTCTTCATATCCTTCTGATAAATCCCCTTCATCAGGATCATCTTCTGTCTGATCATCCCATAGTTTCCCTCCTGTCCATTTGAATTTTTGTTTTATCAACTCTTGCTCAGCTACTTCTTTTGGATCTATTGCTTGTGATGATATCTCTTGACATGATTGGTTCATAGTGACCTTGTTAACTGCAATTGCTCTACTAACCCATTGAGCTGTAGATTCCTTTCGTTGTTCTTAATTCTTCTCCCCTATTTGTTCTGCCTCTTTTGTACCACTCTTCCCCATTCTTGTTTTCTTCCCAGATGATTTAGGATCAAAGGCAGGTGCTAATGCATTGAGTGCTCTCCCTGTTGCCTGAGTATTAGCTGATGGACTTGAGACATTATTGGTGTTCCCTAATGCCAGCTGATTATCCCCATCTACTTCACTCTCTTCATTCTCCAAAGCTGCAAACTTGTTAGCAGTCTGAACCTGTTGAACCTGAGTATTGGCTGGCACAATCTGCTTTCCTGCATTGGTAAAATTCTGCTTCTGTTGTTGCTTATTACCATCCTCAACTGGAACTATCTCTTTGCCTGCAATACTTCTCACTTGTTGGACATTGTTTGGATCAACAGGAACAATTTCTTTTCCAGTTTGATCTGTAACACCTGTCTGCTTAGAACCATTTTTAACACGATTCCCTAACTTCCTTCCATTGCTCTCCAATATTCCCAACAACTTTGCCACTAGATAGAATCATGATTGGGTTATTTTGAGAGTTCTGAACATTACCTCTTGCATTACCACCTTGTTTCTCCCTATCATATTCCACAAACAATTCAGGGTGTAATCTCCAGCATGATTCTTCATCATGACCTTGTAATTTGCACTCCTTGCAATATTTAGGGATATAGTCATATTGGATCTTTACCCACTCAGTTCGTACAGTACCATTAACTTCATCTTCAATATCCATTCGAACTCTCTTAGGTAGTTCCTCCAGTAAATCCACCTGGACCTTAACTCTTGCACAGCTTGGCCTGGTTTTGTTGACAGTAGCCAAGTCTAAGTGTAAAGGTGTTCCAACAGCTGATGCCAAAGAGAATAAACAGTCTTTTACAAAATAAGTAGGCAACAAATTTGGGAATGAAATCCATGCCATCATCTTAGATGTTTCTTCTCCGACTTTAAACTTTGTATCATAAATCAATGGTCGTACTTGATATTGATATCCATCCTTTGCCTTCAAATAATATGCACCTTTAGACGTAAAATTTGCATCCTCCAATAAAGTGAATCTGACCAATATATGACGATCTCTAAACAATCTAATACTGCATTCACCTTTGATTCCACACTGAACTGGGAGAATTCTACGTATCTCGTTCAATTCTGGCCATCCATAGGAAAATTTCCCAAGAACTGCATATTGTAACCCCTCCATGATATTCATTCTTTGTACTTCTGCTTCCGTCCACTTGATCATTGGTTGCCCATTGAGGAAAGTAACAGGTTTCATAGGAATTGGCTCGATAGGTGTTGAATTGGAACTCGACGTCTGCATGGCAGTGTTCAATGCCACTGGTTTCAGAATTCTAGAGTAATCTAAGGGTTGGTTAGTGTTGTTTGTGGTCGTAGGCGGATGGGTAGTGGTGGGGGAAGGCTAACCAGCCGGAAAAGATGGCTGGCCGCCGGCCAAATTGCCATGGCAGCTGCTCGCGCAATGATCGTCTGAAAATCGCCAAATCGCCTAGAGAGAGAAGCTCTAGGCTATGTTTGGTTGATTGAACTCGTTCCTTTTGGGAAAGGCGTTTGCATTTTTTTTGAAGAGTCGCCACCTAACGATTTAAGGTGCATTAGGACACCTATAGGGTTCATTTATAACTACGTTTGTTAACCAGAGACAGGGTAAGGGCTTGAAATTATCCTAAGGGGAAGGTGTTAGGCACCCTTCAGGATCCACTAGTGTGGTTCCCGGCCAAATAGTTTTTGTGAATTTGTACAATTAGCAAATAAACAAGTATGGCTCAAATAGTAGGGGATTTAAGTTTAAATACACAGATGTTTGGAAAAAAAGTTAATGAAAAGCTAGATTTTGAAAAAAAAAGTACAATCTAAGCATATTTGTGAGTGTAAAGGGGTGTCCTAGGTTGGTTAGCCTATAGGATCACATCAGTACAATGCCTGGTAATCACTCCTTAGAAAGGAGCTACGCGTGGAATTAGCGCATTGGTCATCATATCCATGTCTACCCTTCCCATCCCCTTATTGGTCATGCAAAGCGAGTGTTGGTCACGGATTCTTATCACGTGCCGCTACCCGTCCCTTCTTAATGGTCCTGGAGAGAGTTAAGACATTTACCTATAAGTGGTTCTAGATGTACCCCTAAGGTTTTAAAGGTGAAACTCTAAGCCGACAAGCAAAACAATTAGGACTTTGTGCAAACAAGAACAGGAAGGAGTAGATAAAGGCTTAATTTTCCTCCTCAAGTAAACATACAAGCAGCACGACTCGAACACAATTAAGGCCTTTATTAATCAAAGTTCTAAAGCAGGATCTCTAAGTGACTATGCAAAAATAGACCACATCTGATACCCAGAAGTTATAACCTAGAAGTTGCCTAGGGACTCTTTTAAAAGTTATCAGAATCAGAAACGTTAACGATAGAGAGAGCTTCAGGGGAATGCAGTTTTGAAGATGCCCTAAGGCTTGCCTATATGCAGATGTTGTGTCTATATTAATGCAGAAAACAAACAGGTTTTCGAAATAGACTCTTTTAATACCTGTAAGCGTGGTATCTAATGGGATTAATGCAATTTTGAAAGAACTTGTTTCAGAAAATACTTAATACTTAATAAAACCAATTCAGGAATGAACTAGGCGTGATCAAGTTGACTTATTTAGACTAAACTAGGTTGGAAAGCAGAATTTTGAATGTGGTTCCCTATAGGCATGATATCTAAGTGTAATACTGATTTTAATGGTTTGCCAGCGGGGAAACATACATAAATATTCATTGTACCAGAATCTGAATTAAGTCCTATAGGCATGGAATCTATTATTAATCTGATTTTAAGACATGACTGTTTGGAACCTATAAATATGGTTTCTAACATGACAAAATGCAGAACCTTATGAACATGATTTCTACTTGATGCAAACGACATTAGAAGTGAGATCCTATAGGCATGATTTCGATTAGGTGAAGCAACCAGATTTAAAGAGTAAATCCCTATGAGCATGTTTTCTATTGCGCAAAGTGGGCAAATTTAAAATAAGATCCTAAGAGCGGGATTACTACCAATATTACCCCATAATGCATGTATGTACCCACCTTCTCACTAAATACCCCAATATCTGTTTACAAGTTATTACAGACCAATGAATGAATTTCATAAGTAAATAAAAATCAAGAAGCTATTCTATAGGGAGCCTTCAATTAGGCCCAGATTCCCCAAAGCCTCCAATGACCTCATATGCTTCCATAGACAATGACATAGTCTGGGTGCTTCAAAGTTCCCTAAGGATCTTAAGGATCCCGGGCACTGCTTACACCTAGACTTTGTAACCAAAATTGAACAAGTGTAGTGTGGAAGGGCTAGCCTCAGTATGCCAGAGTTCAGAGGGTTCTCAAGAGGATCCTAAGGCAGTACACATACTAGAGGGGGCAGAACTTATTGACTAAGAGTAGAGTGAAAGTGATTTTAGTGAAAAACTGTATAAAAGAGGGCTTGTTTGAAAGTAGTTTAGTAAAGCAATAGAGACAGTTTAAAGAAAAAGGCTGAAGAGATAAACAGAAGTCCAAACACCTTAGGGCAGGTTTGTACATAGACAATTCACAGAACCAAGTAAACTTAGTAGTCACATACAGGGGTCAAGGGAGTTTGGGAATACATAGGACACATAATTAAGCATAGACCTGGGAATTAGAATAGTCATGCCCAGAAGCAGCTAACTAGACATAATCACAAAATCAGACATAAAGAACAAACTCACATGCAGGGGAATAGGGATTTGGGGACTTCATGGTGGTAAACATATAACAAGTAAGTGATGATTGGTGCAGACATGCTCAGAAACAAACAGAAGGGGAAATATACTGATCTCAAGGGAGGGGGGAGACATGCTAATAATGTAACCCTCAACTACAAGTTTCACAATAAAACCACAAATAGAAGAAAACTAGAAACAAGATGAACTAGAACAATAAGAGAATCATATTGTTGTTGGAACTTTGAATTGAAAATAGGACATACCAGTAAAGAGGATAGTGAGCAGAATGAAAGAACAAGAGAGCACAAAATGGTTGGCCTTGGCTTGTAGCCGGCTAACTTAGAGCAGTAGCAAGTAGCACAAGAGAGAGAGTAGAAATTTTTAAGTGTGAGAGATAGTTTTTTGAACCAAGTGTTCGTCTGTTTGTGTTAATGAGAGAGTGTGTATATATAGTAGTTCGAAATTAGGTAAAATAAGGCAAGAATCATAGTAGCATAGTAATTATGGAACCAAATACTAATCAGAATCAAATCAATGCAAGTACCCATTTAATTAAGGGGTAATCAACCAACGGTAATAGGCAGAAAAATGTTTAAGGAAAGAAACCAAGTAGAGCATTAGGTACAGAATAGACAATTAGGGGTAAGTACATAGGGGTTCAATTAAGGAAACAGCTAATGAAGAATTAGTAAAATATCGGTTAACCAAATAAGGTAAGAAAACAAAATTAAGTTGCAGAATACGGAAATAATCGCAAATCATCATATAGTAAATCATGGAATCAAGGGATTCGAAATCACTGATTTAAGGAGAGTAACAAGTAAACAAGTTAAAACAGGGAAATCGAAAGTCTGCAGGGAAGTTTTCAAATCAAGCCAAGAAACAAGGAGTTCAGAGTCAATCAAAGAGAGAGTTTTAGCATATAAAAAGAGTGAAATAGGAATAACCAAACACAGAAAGCAAAGAGGCCAGTGTTGACCAGTCAAGATGAGCACAAACATACAGAGGTGATATAAGTTAGGCATAAGAAACTCAGTAGAAACACATTCGAAGCGAGATAGTCACAGAAACTCAAACAAGAACAGGCTAGTCACAGAATCAAACGAAGAAACATAGAAAAATTAGGGCTTTCAACATAGGCAAGTTGAAGAGGTAGTAAACTCACAGAATCAGTCGAAATATGCAAGAAATAGAAGTTTAAACAATAAAAATCAGTTTAAACAAAATTTTGAAAAGAGTTCCGAAAACCCTAATTTTAGAAGAAGACGAAAACGCTTGAAATCACATGGTTCTTGTAAAGAGTTCCAAGAATAGTGTAAAACATCAAAGAAACAAACTCAAATCGTTTTAGAACTGTACAGATCTAGGAGATGTAGGTAGAAACCAGGGTTTCAGAAGAAACCCAAAGAGAGATGAAAGAACCTGTCTAGAATCTCAGGATTGTAACAAGTACGACATGATTTCGCTCGAAATCACACTGAAGTAGCCAAACAGACAAATGAAAAACCCTAGATGCAAGTCGGTGTGGCCCTGGGCCCTTGAAGACCTTAGAGAAGGCAAGCATAGCATTAGAGGAACCATTGGAGGCTTAGGAGTTGAAGGGAGATCACCGGAGAAGACCGGAGAAGAGAGGTCGGCGGTTGAAGGAGCTAGGGTTAGGTTGAGTGGTTGAGAGAGGAGAGTAGATGAGAGAATACAAAGGCGGCGATCTCTGAATAATGAGCTAGGGTTAGGGGTCGTTTGGAATTAAAATGGTAAGGGCTAATACGGGCCGTTGATCTCTGAGATCAACAGCCATGATTTAATTACTTTTGGGTCGGCTAGGCAGGTTTAAGGTTTGGGTCGGGTATTTCAATCAGGAATTGGGCTGGGGCTGGGTTTAAATTAAGGCTAAGATTGAAATGCAAATTTGGCTATATTTTAAATAGCCAATTTTCTCTATATAATTTATAATAAATAATAAATAATTTCTAAAAAATAATTTCATGTACTAAAATGATTTAAAAATGATTTTCAACATTTTAAAATTATAGAAGGTCGATTTTATGCATATAAATGTAATTATACATTATGGGGCTAATATTGCAATTTTATGCAATTTAGTTTTAAAAATACAAAAATGCAATTATAAAATTCATAAAAAATATATGAGCCATATTTGGCATAAGTATAGCAATTAAATGAGTAAATCATCACAACAACAATTTGAAAAAATATTTATTTTATGGATACAAAGGGGAAATAAATCAAATTTAGACCCTTAAAATTATGGAAAAAATAATAAAAGCCTTGTGCATGCTTATATATGCATATATATGCTATTTCGGAGGTATTTTTTCATATTTAAAATATATAGAGNCAAAATAAAAATTGGATCTTGAAATTTGTAAGTGGAATGCATAAAGGCCAAGTACAGTAAGCTCAAGATTGAGCTAAACAAAGAAATACCTATTCCACTTTTGCAGAATAACTTAAAGATCCAGCAAGATTCTTCTGATCCACACCCTTAAATTCAAACAATGTGAATTTAAAATCCTAACTTTAAACCCCACAAAATGCAACCAAGATATTCCTGGACCCAGGAACAAAAAAAACCTTAAAAATTCCCAAAGTAAAAAAGATGAGATCTTTTTCAACAAGAAAAGCAAGAATGAGAAATGAGAATCTATTAGGAAACCTATATTTACAGTACACAACTATTGTTGTTTTTTCCTCAAAAAAAAGAATTTTATTTTTGTTAGTAAGCGTTGATCCTTCTAACCTAAGTAGTACTATGAGGAAGAATGCCATTCTGAATGGTGTTGAGATTATGAAAATGGTTAATTATGTGGCTTCAAAATCAGGTTCTAAGAAGAGAAATGTTTGGGTTATAGTGAGTTTTGTTCTTGAAAGTTTTATTCTGCTGAGTGTGGTGATACTTGCTAAATGATCCTAATTTTGATACGGAGGCACAATTGTTAATCCGGCTTGTCAATTTCCAAAAGTTTTTCACGATAGAACTCTTGGTAATGATATTTTCAATGATGGTGGGGTGATTTACTTGTTTTTCTTTCAAGCTGTGGCTTAGCTTATCCTCTTGAAGAGTAATGACTTTATTTATCCTCTTTTGTAGGTGGAGTAAATCAAGAAATCTAAGAAGATGATGAAAGTGAAGAACTAGACCTTACTTGAGATGAAATTTGAATTGCTATAGATGAATGTTCTATAGGAATCTTTTGTTATCAACCTTTTTGAAACTAATTACTCTCTTGAAATGTATTAAACTTGTGCATTTGGGGTAGACCATTTGCTTTATGGATAATTTATATTATTAAAAGTTTCATTTTATGATTTATTTAAATTTTAGCGTTATTATAATTTATTTTATATATAAATATTTATTTATAATAGGGGCTATATTATTTTTTTTTTCAACCGAACTGTTGCAATAGCCTACCAGAACCGTTGCAATAGGACACAAATTGGCGTTCCATGATACAATGCAAACCGTTGTGATAGGTCATATAAACCGTTCCATAATAACATATAAATTGTTCCCGCACAAAAATAAAACCATTGCAATAGGGGTAAAGGAACCGTTGTTATATCCATAAATAACCGTAACAATAGCGTACAAAAGTGTTGCATTAAATAATATGGTAACGGTTAAGAACCGTTCCATATACACTATAGTAACGGTTTTAAACCGTCCCAATTCGAAAATATAATCGTTCAACAGAGAAAGGAAAACCGTTGCGATAGATGCATCTATAACCACGGAGAGTGCAAACCGTTACAACGAACCGTTCCCATAGACCTATTGCCACGCGGGCTGATGGAACGGTCTAGAACCGTTTCCATATCTATATGTCAACGGTTAAACCGTAGTACTATCGGGGAAACGGTTTTCTCCTAAACCGGTTACCCGTAACGGGTCCGAAAACTTTTTTTCCAGGTTAAACGTTGGTGCCCCTCNTTATAAAATTCATAAAAAATATATGAGCCATATTTGGCATAAGTATAGCAATTAAATGAGTAAATCATCACAACAACAATTTGAAAAAATATTTATTTTATGGATACAAAGGGGGAAAATAAATCAATTTAGACCCTTAAAATTATGGAAAAAATAATAAAAGCCTTGTGCATGCTTATATATGCATATATATGCTATTTCGGAGGTATTTTTTCATATTTAAAATATATAGAGAAAAATTGGGTATCAACAGCTGCCCTCTTTACCTGGGAAGGATGAAAGAGTTTTCGGGTAAAGAAATGATGGCCAATTTTAACCGAGTGAAACGGTTTGAGATTAGGCCGCGCCCTAGCTTCTGAGCTGCCTACATATCCCTGGTTTTATAGGAATCAGGCCATATGTAGTTCAGGAGTCACCGGCGAAGTATACCGGTGAAGTTTTACAAGAACGGACGCAACGTATAGGGTTGGACGAATAAGCGACTTATGGGAATGGTGAGGCTTGATATGGCTTGGAAAACTGGAGTGGGATCGCTCCTGCTGCGATAGCCGTTGCTCGCCGGGTTACCTCCAAACAAACGATACAAGCATATATTGCGTAATTTAAACATGATGCAAACTCCCGTTGGACCATGAATGTTGTCTTTGGACGGTTAGGAATGGTGTCCTCAGACCATGATGTCCTAGGCCATAGATTGTTTGATGCAGGATTCGCAGGCCATGAAATGATGTTCTCGGGCTATGAGGATGGTGCCTCCGAACCATGACGCCTTTGAATAATGATGTGCAAAAGATTGAAAGATATCCTCAGGCCATGACATGGTGTTCTCGGGCCATGACGATGGTCCCTCCGAACGATGACGCCTTTGGATGAGTTGGCGATATTTCAGCCCATGAAGGATGCAGTAGTATGATGCGGACAAGACAGAGCTCAGTCTTGCGAATTGAGGGGCAGAGCTTAGCCCGTAAGAAAAGCGAGATAAATAGTGCTTGAGATAACGCTTAGTTTCGAAGAAAACTGGAGGTAGAGCTTAGCCTCGAAAGGCAGGAAAGTAGCCTTATGCAAAGATGCGAATGCAGATGGAGGTAGAGCTTAACCTCGGAAGGCAGAATGGTAGCCTTATGCAAGAATGCAGATGGAGACAGTGCTTAGTCTTAGAAGGCAGAATAGTAGCCTTATGCAAATTGGAAGGATGAACATGGGGATTTAATAGATGATGGGCAAATATGATCCTAAAGTATAACTGTAAGGATAAATATGTCAAAAAGTATAACGAAGGACAAATGTAACCCTTTTTGAAGAGTATAGAGACAAATATGATCCTAAAGTATAACGATAAGGATAAATATATCAAAGAGTATAACGAAGGACAAATATAACCCTTTTGAAGAGTACAGGGACAAATATGACCCTTTTCCATTGACTTTAGGCCCCAGCCGGCCTCTGACCTTCACTGGTTATTCGATTTCTTCGTGGTTTCAAGGAATCTCAAAGAGATTCAACTCAGAGTCAACCTAAACTCTCCATTTCTTCGATGAACCTGCCTTGTGTTCATCGCTATGTCTGTGAGTATTGTCATCTTTATGTTTATGGCTTGAAACTCCGGTTCTTAACTGGATTTTTCTCACCTCGTTCCTTTTTTCAAAACCCTCATCTCTTTCTACTTGAGTCTGTTCAGATCCTTGTAGATCTGAAATAATTTTAAGTTTATCTGGTATTTTTCTTCAAAACCTTCTGTTTCTTCCTTATTATTAACCAATTTTAATATTTTTCTAAAACTAGGGTTTCATCTTTAAGTTCTCTGCAAAGGGGTTTTAAAGTTTCTAAGTGTTTAAATCTGATTCTCTTTACTGGTTCGACTGCTTTTTTCATGCCTATGTTCTAAACACTACGGTTTCTGCTTATTTCACTAATTATTTTAATATTTGCCCGTTATTTTCATCTCTGTCAGTTAGAAGAGATTGACTGATTTTATTAGGGTTCAAATTATATTTTTCTGCCGAGATTGATACTTTCTGTGATTTTTACCTATTTTCCTTATTTATGACTCCTAATTGGTACTACTTGCCTTAATTAGTTTATTAACTAGATTTATGGGATTTGATTACTTTAGCCGACTCCTGGATGGTCTTTGATTGATTTATTGCCTTGTTTAACCTCTAATTTGGCTGCTAATTGATTCTCCCTAAGTTAAGGGATGTTTTTCGGATTCTGTTGTACTAATTAGTTGGGTTTAGCCCCAATTAACTGGTTGATTTTATTTGTATACCTTATTTATGAACTCTGAATTTTTCTTTGCCTTATTTGTTTCACCCTGCTAAGTGCTATATAATTCCCCCATTCTGACTTCTTTCAAACACACGAACACACATAGAAAGACATAGAAACACACACAAATTCTTGCTCTTATTCATACACACTCTCCATTGCAATTCTTTCTGTTACTTGTGTTTGTTGCACTGTCTAGCTGGCTGAAAGCCAAGGCTAGACTCTTGGATCCTATTTGCTTCACTTTCCTGTTGCTATCTCTTAACTGGTATGTCTCCGCTTCTGCTATCATTCAATATGCTTTGTAATTAGACCTATGTTCTTCCTGTTTACTGCTTTTAAACAGCATTTTTATCTCTGTTATCATGTCCTATTCAATATGTTATGTAGTCAATCTGCTGTAGATATCAACATGCCTCTGTTTGCTCTTATGTTTCTGTTAACTATCATGCTTTAACTCTTGTGAATTTGTCCTGTCCAATATGTTAGTATGGTTAATACACTAACCTATTCCTGCCCGATCCAAGATACTTGTTCACCTGTTTCTCAACTAGTATGTTTCAATCCCTGTCCTGTTTTATGTGTTTACCCTAACAGGTTCTTGATCAATTCATGAATTTCTATGCTCTCAACTTTTGTTACCTTGTATGTATGACTGTCTGATCAGTAACTTGATCCCAGCATGTTGTTCTCTATTTAATATATGCCTATATGCTCACCTAGTAATAGCTAATGAACTAAGTCAATCCCAGGCAATGTGAAACCTTGTTTGAATTGATTGTGACTCTGTTTGACTACTGGAGTTCATGTCTGAACTCCATCTGCTTAATGTGGTTCTGCTTGTAGTTCTTGCAATCTGGTAATCTGTTCCTATTCACTTCTAAAATCCAAACAGTTTTTTTTTCTAAAACTATCTCCTACTTCATATACTATTTTTCAACTCCTACTCTTAGATATTTGGGATCATGCCCCTCCAGTGTGAGCGCTGCCTAGGAGTTCATGAGACTCCTCCGAACTCTGACACACTGGGGCTGGCCTTTCCAAACTTGTTTACAAAAACTGTTTTCTTTGAAAGGTTCTGGTGTGAGCATTGCCTGGGGTCCCTGAGGCCCTTGGGAACTTTGACGCACCAGAAACCCATCTGATGTATTATGGACTACTGGTATACTCCCGATTTGATTGAAGGTTGGCTTCCAGGTTTACATTGGGCCAGCCACGGCTCCCTATAGTATAGTGATTTTCATTATGTAATTCATTTATATTGGTCTGTAATAATAATTTTTGTAAAAACAGATATGGGGTATTCGTAAAAGCTGGGGAAGAATTTTTTATATTTTGTTGGGTTCGGGTAGAAATCATGCCTATAGGTTGTTGTGATGATTGTTTACTTATATGCATTAAAAACCATGCCTATTGGACTTATCTCATTCTTTAAAATCCTGAATTTTCATACTTTGCATCACTAGTAATCCTGCTTCTAAGTCATTTCTCAATTTTGCATCAATAATCATGTTTTCATAACCTTCATGTGTGCATTAGAACTCATGTTTCTAGGAATTTCCTTGTTGAACTCGCTTGGCAACTGATTAATGCTTTGACTCGCCCAGAAATCATGCCTGTAGGAAACACATATAAAAATCAGCCTGACACTTAGGCATCATGCATATAGGAAATAAGTGTAAAAGCAGCTTCAACACTTAGATATCATGTCTATAGAGAAAAATGTATAAAATCAGTTTCCTGTGTCATGAAATAACGCGTGGAATCAGTTTCAGCACTTATAAAGCATGCATGTAGGGTCTAAGAGATAAATATCTGCTTGTTAAAGAATCAATCACTGGTTTATAAATTATGGTCTAATTAACATTTACATACCATGTCTATAGGATTCTGTCGGTTATCATTTAGCAAGCCTGTAGGACAATTAAATCCTGGGTTTAAAATTGTGATTTTCTTGCCGCTTGAAACATGCTCAGATTCAGTAAGTGATAAAAATCAGTAGGCAAACTGATAGGTACTCACTGCCTCGCCTAAATAGAACTGCTGCATATTCTGTACTCATTTAGATATCCTGCCTATAGGACCCTAGTCGTTTTAAAACTGCTTGTATGAATAGCGTGCATTTGTTTGTCTATTTGTGGAGGTAAATATGAGCCCCCTTAAGTGATCTTTTATGTGACAGTCCTACTTGTTTTGTTTGTCGCTTAGTTTTCTCCTTTTAAGCACCATAGGTAAGTCTAGAACCACCTTAAATAGAGGTCCTAAACACCTCCAGGGCCACAGGTAAGGAATAGGTAGTGCACGCATAGGGTACGTACTGGATGTTATTAAAACGCTTATGTAATAATCAAAAAGGGAAGGGTAATTGGGTAGTAAAAGGAAATGATGACCTGTGCACTAATGCTATGTGTAGCACCCCGGCTTGGGGACGATTACCAAGTATTGCACAAAAGTGATCCTATAGGCTAAAAACGTAGGACCCCTTTTACTCCTTGTTTTAAAAGTAATATTTATTTGTTTATGTGCTTATAAGACTAATTCGCTTAAATTAAGTTTGGCCGGGAGCCACCGTTGTGGACCTCGAGGGGTGCCTAACACCTTCCGCTCAAGGTAATTTCGAACCCTTACCCAATCTCTGGTAATGTAAACTAGTTCATGAGTTATTTGCTCTAGGTGTCCTAACGCACCTTAATCCATTAGGTGGCGACTCTTCAAATCATACCAAATTCCCAAAAGGAAAGGAGTTGTCCCCAAAATGTCAAAACCCGAACTCCGCGAGGAAAAAGGGGGCACGACAACATATATTTGGAATACATAACATATTCATAAGTACAACAAGGGAAGTCTTGTAAATACATCTAAATACAACTAAATACATCTAAAAACAAACAGTGAAGGTCACTGTAATAACTATTTATCAGTAAAATACAGATGTGTATTTGAAATACATAACACATTCATAAGTACAACAGTGAAAGTCATCTAAATACATTCAAATATATCTAAATACATTTAAATACATCTAAAAACAAATAGTGAAAGTATTTATTCTTTCGGAAACTTCTCAAATTGGGCTTGTTTCGATGTGTCATTCCACAACTGTATTTGTTGCTGAACCTGCAAATACATGCTCCGCTTGAGCATTTGTTGCAACTTGCCGTAGCCAAGCAGGCGTGTTGATTGTTGCAGTTTGTTGTGTCCCTTCTGTATTCTCTTAGTAGATTATGAAAAACTTGATGATGGGATTAAACGACGATGCGCGCGGCTTGGATTTCCTTCAAATTTTGTTCGCTAGATGTGATAATAGATTCGTGACACATCTAGTTAGGAGGATCAAGTGCAGGCAGCTTGGAATTCTTTTGGGCAAACAGTTTTGAAAATTGAGAGAGAGAATGGAGATGAATCAGTTGATAATGGAGGTTGTATTCGTGGGGAAGATACTGGGTTCGGAGAGAGATAGTAGAGAGAGAATGTGGGTTTAACAAAATTGTATACAATACTGGTGTTATTGGGAGAAAGAGAAAAATATTTCACATCGTATTTAATGGCTTACAGTAGGAAGTGACCATAAATAGATAATTTGCTATAAAACCTAAAAGGTAGCTATAGGATATAATTTAAACAGTATTTATTTATAATAAATAAGGTGTAAAGGTTTGCTATAGGAGGTAAAAATTCCTTTATACAATACTCCCCCTGGTCCACTTTAATTGTTTTTTTATTGTTTTCACACATATTAAGAAATTCACCTTTTAGCATTAAGTAACAATAAAATTGACCATATTAATTAATTTGTTCATTGAAAATATAACAAATGCTTCTAGGCTCTTTACTCCAAGGGCAACTTTGGAAAAAGAAAGTTATTCCTTCTTGATATTTCCAAAAATCAAATATTGTGGACTAAGAAAAAGACCAAAAAATTAATTAAAGTGGACCGAAGAAAGTAGGTAGTTAACTCATTACTTATTCTAACTAGTGGGAGAGTTAGCTAGCTAGGTAGCATGTACTCAGTGGATAAATCGAGCGGCATGCAAGCTACCTAGATGTCACCATTATTTATTTTTTAGAGGAAAAAAGAAAAAGAAAACCTCTTCTCTATTTCCAAACATTGTGTCGCCGTATTTATTTTTCTAGTTCCTATACGCACGATAAGTTCTTGCTTTTCCGAATGACTGTAGGGGTGTGCATTTGATTTATCGATTCGATTTTGACCCTTATCGATAATTACTTATCGATTATCGATTTGTACATATGCTTATCGTTATTGTTTCAATAAGGTTTCGATTTTTTCGATTTTGATTTATCGATTTTGGGGGCTTATCGATTCGGTTATCGATTACACCAATAAGAAAATTTGCGGGATTCCACGGAAAGTATATCGCTATAAACGCGCCTAACTAATGTGGACAAAAAGAAGCTAAAATAAGACGAACACCATTTATAATATAAAAATTGTGTCAACAAGCACATGCAACAAAACTAAAGTAAGGGATCAAATGTATGCCACCAACACTCCAGCGGTATAAAAAAAAACAAAAGAAAACAAAACACATCATCATGGCTAATTCTGTTTTCCATTAATTTGAACTTCATTCCCTTGATCTTTAAATATGATCATTCCTTAAATGTGGTAGAGGAAATAATAGGGTAAGGGACTTAGGGTAAAGGAAAGGGTATAGATTAGGGAAAATAATATTGTATAGCCGCTTTCAAAATAGTAGCGGAATATATATACATTCTGTATGTTATATTAATCTACACAAATAGGTAATTATTCTTTTAACAAGTGTCTACAGTCTAGGGGGGTGCATTCGATTTATCGATTCGATTTTGACCCATATCGATAATTACTTATCGATTATCGATTTGTACATATGCTCATCGTTATCGTTTCAATAAGGTTTCGATTTTTTCGATTTCGATTTCGATAACAAATAATCGATTCGATTTATCGATAAACCGATTCGAATGCACACCCCTAAATGACTGCCACCCTCTCCGGTGCAACATAATAATGTGTAAAGACAAGTTTTCGGTTTATTATGATTTTATATGAGCAATTACCGTTTCACAATAAATTGACATTTATCAGTGACGGATTCTGTTGGGGAAAAAAAAAGAGCAAGTAAACAATAAGGATTGAATAGTCTGAATAATAAGCTAAGGTTGTAGCTTTACATTTGACTGATTAAACTTTGATTGCATTTATTTAGAGTACCAAATCACTTGCCACTTTTATACATTCATAGTTTTAATTATGGAATAATAAGGTTATCTCTACGTACAAAATTAGCTTAGTTATAAGCTTGATTTAATTTTCGTTTCATGTTGATATATGACACAAATTTTCTACCGGAATAGTTGTACATTTTAACTTGAAGAGTTGTTTTGTTTCGTACACTAGTGGAACTGAGGTCAAGATTAATGGTCCTAGACTTAAAAGGATAATATGGTCGAGTAATACTATTACGGACCAAAGTTATTGTTTGGAGAATTTGGCTTCTTTTTATTTTTATTTTTATTTGTTTTTATTTTTTTGAATTTGACTTCTTTGATTGAGGTGTTGGTTGGTTTTTTTGTTCTTCTTGAGGATCTTAGCGCAATGAAGCTTCGGAGTGTGAATGATTTCTTGTCGGGGCTCTCTCGTTCCCATTCTTTAGTTCTTGAAAACCAAAGCGTTGAGGTATTTGCTTTTATGATTCGGTTTTACTATTATCTTGATGTGTTATTGCTTCTCTTCAATGACTTCTTCACTGCATGTCTTTCCTCTATACTGTCATAGTTATGCATGCTAGTTTTGAGTCGATCAGAAATAACATCTCTACCTGCAAAACGTAGGGGGTAAGGTTGTGTACTCACTACTCTCCCAAATTTCCACTTGTGGAATTATACTGGGTATGTTATTATTGTTGCCGTACACCATCAATGTTAGAAATGGAAAGCCGACTAGTTTGATTATGTTGAGTTGACCAAGTGTTTGCACTTTCACGAAACATTTTTCCCCTAGGAATACACTAAAATTGTACTACTAGTATATATATGTTATTATTCTTATTCTTGGAGAGGCCTATAATGATTGGAATGTTTCATGTCAATCTACTTCAATTCTTAAGAAAACAAGACATAAATTCTTTACCAAATTAAAATGAAAAAATGTATAAATATCCCATTCAACTTGTCCTGGAAAATTATTTACACACCTAAACTTTACGGATATCCTAACTCCCCATTATTGTTAAAACAATTGTATTTATTTACTCACTCCTAAGCCCTAGCCCAACTATAATAACTTGAGTGGGAAACAAGCGCTTTTATTATGAAGGCACGTAATTAAATTGTTCAGTAAATAAAAATAACAGCCTTCCTCTATTTATACTAAACACTCTCATTCACCTCGTTAGTAAAAAATTCCCAACTTGAAGAACCCTAATGCCCCACGTTCAAAGATTCGATTTGCCTCACCAAAATCGATTTGCCTGACCAAAATCGAAGGGACCTGTTGCAAAATCCTTCGATATCGATGTTCCTTAGGGTTCCCTTTGTTGTTATTGTTTCATTTGACGAGTTGGTGGAAGACCCGTTTGAAGCTGAAGGTCTTTGAAGAATCAAGTTCAAACATTATCTCTGTTTTAGTTTGGAGGTAAATCCATCAAACCTAGCCTTTTGTATCATCAACCCTAAATGTTATCTCTGTTTAGTTTGTTTAATATCATCCGTAACTAGGGTTTGAACTTGCTTCAAATTTCTTCACTGTAACGTTTTCAATATAAAATCGAGCAACAAAAATACAATTTTTAAGGTGTAATAATAACCAAATTTTAGTTTTTTCTTGTTGCATGTGTTGTGACTTCTTATGTCGGGGTCTAATAGTAACTATTAATCCTTAATTAATTTATTTTTTACCAGGTATTTCAGTGTCTTTTGTACTTGTCACACTGAGGTTTTTCCATGGTGAAAAAATCTCCATGGATAAGTTACATTCCTTTTCAATAGAGGATTATGTTGGTGGGATGATTACTGATTTTGTTGATGTTGATGTTGATATGTTCTCATATTTTGAGTTTCTAGGTTATGTGAAAGAGTTTGGGTACAATAGTTCTTCTGTTGTTATTTATGTTAGACCACCTAATTGTCCTGGTTTAGTAGTAATTAAGGTTGATAGGGACCTTGTGGCTATTTGTGAAGAGTTAAAAAGTGGGGATATTTTGGAGGTATATGTAGATCACATGGTTGATGATGTTGTAGTGGTCCCCCCTCTAATAGAATATGTCAGCCAAGTGGGGGTGATAGTAATGTTACTTTTGAGAAGGAATCTGGTCAAGATTTGGGGGCTGTGAGGGTTTGGGAACTTTTGAAAAGGCATCCAATACTGCTGAAAATAGTGCCAATAATAGTGTGCCTACAGCTGTTACTACTGATGATAGTTCAAACTCATCATCTGAATCAAACTCATATGAATTTAGTGGCAGCACTGATAATAGCTCAAATTCAGAGCATGAGGAGTTGTTTGAAGAAGGAGAAGCTGATTATGGCACTGATACACATGAGGAGTACAGGGCATTTAGGGCAGAAAGAAGGACTATAGAGAGAAGGAAGAGGAAAGAAAGTGCTCTTGAACAAGAACATGTTAAACTAGGTAAAAGAGGGTCGATGTAGGGTATGATGAATATGAATCTAGGAAGAAGAAGAGTTTAGAAGGTCAGATAGGTGGTGATGAGCCTTATTACCATTCAGATGAAGCAGCTAGTTTTGAGACAGATCCAGATAATGTTGATGATGAAGGTGAAGGGGAGATTCAACAGAAAGTTAAAGCTAGAAGAAGAAAGACTAAAAGAAGAGTAATCTTTGACAAGACTTGCAAGAAAATAGTTTGGGAAGCTGGACTTGCATTTTTTGCAAGTGTGAGAGATTTCAGAGAAGCTGTAACTAAATATGTTGTTCAACAAAAGGTTTCTATAGAAAAGTATGTAAATGAACCTACAAGGGTGAGGGTTAAGTGCAAGAAGGCATCCTGTCCTTGGCTTCTAGTTGCTAGTTATGATTCTAGGACTAAGAATTTTGTAGTCAAGAACTACAATCCAGTTCACAAATGTGACCCTACTAACAGAAACAAGCTATGTAATTCAAAGTTCTTGGCCAAAAGGTTCAATGAGAGGATAAAAGAACAACCTAACATTAGAATATTCAAGTTTCAGGAGTTGATTAGAAAGAAATTGGGATTGTATGTTGGGAGGACAGTTTGTAGGAGGGCAAAAAATATTGTGTTGAATGAGATAATGGGTGATCATAAACTGGAGTATGGCAGAATATTATATTATAGGTATGAGTTGCTTAGATCTAATCCAGGGAGTACATGTTGTGTAGTGTACTACAACATTAAAAAATGGAGCAAGGTGTATTTCAACATATTCTGCAAGTGTGACAGTGTTGACAATAATATGACAGAATGTTTCAATGCTTCAATTTTGGCAGCAAGGCAGATGACTATAGTGACAATACTTGAAGAAATAAGGGTGAAGATGATGAACAGAATAGGTCAGCTCAGGCAGTTAGGAAACACTTGGATTACTGATTTTTCACCAATGGCCATGAAAGTCTTGGAAGAGAACACAGAAAGGCCAATTGTCACGACCCAAAACCCCGCACTAGTCGTGATGGCACCGCTCGTGAAGACAAGGCCAGCCAACTAACCCAAATAGTCCCTTTCAAAGTAGTTAAACATAAATGAATAGCAAAATACGACGTAAGGACATTAATTAACGAAGTTTACAACCCAACACGGCTCGACCGGGGTGTCACAAGTCACGAGCATCTAGAGAAGTCTAAATACAACTACAGGGCCAACAATATACGGAATAAAATTTAGAACCAAAGGAAGTAATCCGATGCTACGAACGCTGGCGGTCATTTTGCTCAGCTACGATAGCAATACCTTCAACCAGCTCAAAACCCACTACCGGGTGAACAATACCTGCATCTGCACGCGAGGTGCAGGGAGTAAAGTGAGTACTCCAACTCAGTGAGTAATAAAAGTAAATAATAACTGAGCAGCAAGAAATCACATAAAGCAACCAACATGCTATATAGAAGCCGGGTGCAATTTGCTGAGAAAAACAGTGAAATTTGTGAAATCTTTAGAAATACCTTGGCTCAGTTCAAATCTCTTTTAAAAATGATCTTTTCAGTGATTACGAAAACGATTTCAAAACAGTTAGTGCTGATACGCACAGAAAATCCGCCCCTCGGGCACAAATACCACGGTATAACAGGTAAAGAGGCAAATAAGTATGCAAGATGAGCACATAAAAGTTCGCCCCTCGGGCAATATCTCAAAACAGTACCGGACCCTCGGGCATGATTTATGTTCCTGGTCTGTCATGGTTACCTGACCGGTCATCCATTGTTACCTGACCAAAACGCGTATTACAGTGCCATTGTTACCACTGGTCAGTCATTGTTACCTGACCAAAACGCGTACAACAGTGCCATTGTTACCACTGTCTAACATTTATCCGCTCTAGATGGGTACCCGCGCTCACTGTGGGGGTGCAGACTCCGGAGGGGCTCCTACAGCCCAAGCGCTATATCATCATAAGTCCTGAAAGCCTGTACATATCAACATGAGGCCTGAAAGCCTTTCTCACAATACACTCGAGGCCTGAAAGCCTCCTCACATATCACTCGAGGCCTGAAAGCCTCCTCACATCACTCGACATATCCTCACATATCGCCCTCGGCCTCAATCAGTCCAAAAATAATCATAAGCCCCTCAGGCATCAGTAAAGACAATAATGCTCAGCTCAAACAATAGTTCAAACATCAGTTAAAACTCAAGGTTGAGTAAAAATATAGCTGAGTTCATGAAACAGTGTAATTCAAATGGACTGAGTTCAAATAATATTTCAAATAGTTAGGAAAACAGTGATGATAGCTCGCAAGGATTTTAAACAGTCGGCAATAAGCCCCAAGTATGGCAATCAGCCCAAGTCATGATAATATCAAATAAGTTTCAGCCAAATACGCGATAAAATCAACAATCGGGACGGACCAAGTCACAATCCCAACGGTGCTCTACCCCACGCTCGCTATCCGGCGTACAAGTCACCTCAATATAGTACTACGGCGTGCAAATCCGGGGTTTCAAACCCTCGGGATATCATTTACAATCATTACTCACCTCGAACCGGTGAAATCTCTAGCTCGCGACGCCCTTGCCCCATCAAATCGGCCTCCACGCGCATCGAATCTAACCAAAATCAGAGCGAATACATCACAATATGCTAAGGGAACAATACCCAATCGAAAACAATCGAAAAATATCGAGAATCTCGAAATTAGCAAAACCCGAGCCCCGGGCCCACTTCTCGAAAACTCAGAAAATTAACATCAATGGATTCCTCATCTTCTCACGAGTTCATACATACCAAGAACTCTCAAATCCGAGCTCAAATGACCCATCAAATCCCAATTTAACATCTCAAAATCCCAAGCCTTAGTTCATCAATTTTAGGCTTAATTTCCATGAATTTCTAGGTTAATTTCACATATAATCATGTTTTTAACTCATAAAATTTACCTCCAGTCAATCTCAGTCGAAACCCTCTTCAATTGCTCCCAAAAAGCTCTCAAGATGTTCAACAATGGAGGAAAATACCCTTAGCTCGCGGATGAAATATTATTTTAAAAATCTTCTCTGCCCAGCTCTTTTTCGCTTATGCGGTCCCGTTTCCGCTTATGCGGAACCGCTTCTGCGACTTTTATAGCGCTTCTGCGGTTTTCCACTTAAAGGCTTCGATCGCTTCTGCGGCCCAGAAATCGCACCAGCAGAACCGCTTCTGCGGCCCGAACTTCCGCTTCTGCGGAAAATCCAACTCAAGCTCCAACCGCTTCTGCGGTTCCCCAATCGCATAAGCGATACCGCTTCTGCGGTCCAAATTTTGCAGAAGCGAAAACATACCAGAAGCAGCAGACTTAGCACATGAAAAATTCCAAAACTCTCCTTTTAACCATCCGAACTCACCCCGAGGCCCCCGGGACCTCAACCAAAAATACCAATACATCCTAAAACATTATTCAAACTTGTTCCAATCATAAAAACACCACGATTAACACTAAAACCATCAAATTACATCAAATCCAAGCCTAAGTTCTTCAAATTCTTCCGAAACTCGCATTCGATCAAAAATCCAACCAAACCACCTCCGAATCATCTGAAATTTTGCACACAGATCCCAAATCACCTAACAAAGCTACTGCAACTCTCGGAATTCTATTCCGACCCTTGGATCAAAATCTCACCTATCAACCGGAATTTGCCAAAACACTAACTTCGCCGATTCAAGCCTAATTCTACACCGGACCTCCAAAATTAATTCCGATCACAGTCCTAAGTCACAAATCATCCCCCGAAGCTAACCGAATCACCGGAAATTACATCCGAGCCCTATAACTCATAAGTCAACCTCCGGTTGACTTTTCCAAACCAAGCCTTCCTTAAAGAGACTAAGTGTCTCATTTCTTATCAAAACCAATCCAAATCAACTCTAACACACCAATTACCGATAACGAAACATGAAGAAGCATAAAATAGGGGAAACGGGACGGTATCTCCTGAGATGACGGGTCGGGTCGTCACACCAATGAAATGTAACATTTTCTGAAATGGTGAGTTTGGATTTCAAGTGAAGCAAGGATCAGGTGCAAGTAAAGTGAAGCATCTGGTGGACATCAACAGGAAAACATGCACCTGCAGAGCTTGGATGTTAAAAGGCATACCATGTGCTCATGCAGTTACTGCCCTGCATTATAAAAATCTAGAGCCTTTGAACTATATTTCTCACTGGTACAGTAATGCCACTTACATAAAAATATACAACTACTTTCTTCAGCCTGTCTTGGGTATGAATATGTGGCCAGAGTCACAAAACCCAACTGTTATACCACCTCATGTCAAGAAGATTCCAGGCAGGCCAAAGAAGGTTAGAAGAACAGAGCCAGGTGAAAATAAGACAGGAAAATTGTCCAAAAGTGGAGTGGAAATGACATGTAGCAATTGTCATAACAAGGGTAATAACAAGAGGGGGTGTCATAAAGCTGCTGGAAGTAATACTGCTGCTACTTCAGCAAGTTCTGTGCCTGCAAGTGTTGGTAGTTCAAATCCACCAAAGCAAAGTACTGCAAGAGGAAGGGGTAGGCCAAAAGGTTCTAAAGAAAAGGTGAAGTTCTTCCCTTTAATGTCTTCTTTCTCTTTTTTAAATAATTACCAGATTCTTACTTTTAATTGGTTGATGTAGGATATTGGTACTAGCAGTGATGTAAGAACACAATATAACAGGCCATGGATGGTTGGGATGGGAGTTTTACACACTCAAAGTGGCTTCAAAATTCAAAATGTAAGTTCTAACACAACCTCTCATATTTAGGTGAATTCATTGTCTGATTTTCTGTTGGATTTTAGCAGCCTGGAATGTCCTCTACAAACTTTAAGAATGTGAGGTCCTTAGTAGAAGTAACTGGAGATCTAGGCCATCAACCAACACGAGGTGTTAAATGGAAAGGCAAAAAAGCTATGACATCAAGGCAGCTTCAACAATTGAGAGGCAAGAAACTCATTCAAACAAGGTCTAGGGCTGCTAAGTTGAGCCAGGAAAGCACCACTACTAAACAACCCAATTGATCAAGATACTGTCTTGTTGATGACTGTATTGCAATAGACTGCATTATGCTAAAATTTTAAGCAGCTATAGAAAGCAATTTTGTATTATGATAAGGATTTTTAGGTAGCTATAGACTGCATTACGCATTTAGTTATCTTATGGCTTCTGTTTTGCTGCTACTACAATGAGAACAAATAGATGTTTTGTTATCTCATTTTGTGATTGTTTATTATGTCTGTTTCTTTTAGGTCAATGAGACTAAATATGTGTTTTAATACAGTGTATGCAGCTGCCATATTAAGTCTTTTGTGTGCCTATTGTTGATTGCCAATTCTGGCCATACAAAGAAACAAGCACACCTACAGAACTTCACAATGTATAAACCGCACTTCATTAGAAACAACACTTGATTACATTCCATCGAAAGGTTCATTACATTCAAATGAAAGGTCCATTGCAAACATACAAATCATAACCTACAAGCAACAACTACATAAATATTGAGATGACAATATTAGGTTCAAAATGGCAACCTCATTGCATCTTCTTTCAATGACATTCCTGGATGCCTACAAGCAACAAGTATAATACACATCCCCAATATAATGAACCAAAGTACATTTTTCCTAGCCTTGGACTTAGCCAATTTACTCTTCCACTTCTTTTCCTTATTTTTCATCTTCTCCATATCAACTTGCAATTTCACCAATTGAGCCTCAATCTTCTTCATCTTCTCCCCTTCTATGGTGTTTTCAACCTTTAAAGCTGACCTCGGCTTGGCAAGATTTTCAAAGCCTTCTAATGCAGTCTCTAGTTCACCCATTTTGTCAAGCAATTTTGGAATAACAAATTTGGACCTAGGATCAATTTCAGAATCCTTCCAAACCCAAAAATCACAAGATCGTGGACCCTAAGATGAATAACAAAAGAAAATTCATCAATGACAATTTTTCACAACTCAATTATTGAAAGAATATTCACTATCATTTACTCCATAGTATGTACAAATCCAATATCTTCTTTCTGGGTTCCGAGGGGTCCAAGCTGTTAACAAAGGCAGCACATAGCCATGGTTGCATCGAATTTCTCCACTTAACTCATTTTCTTCCTCTTCCGTGCAAAGCCTTGTCAAATTCAAGCCTTTTGAAGGAATTGCAACAACTAAAACACAAAAAACAATATCAAAGTCAGATAATATGCCTTTGCTTTCAAAGATCAGATAATTGGATTTTAGGAGAAGACATACCAATAATAAAAGAAAGAAATTAGGGTTCTTAAGAAAGAGAAAGATTAACCTTTGCTTTCAAAGATCAAAACTTCAAAGGGCAATTTGATGCAATTTCGGCAGAATTTAGAAGAAGAAGAAATTCGGGTTTTTCAATTGGGTTTGGTAAAATATTGGGGAAGAAGGGATTGTACCGTTGGTTGGGGGATATATTGACGTTAAAAATTTAACATTTTTCTTTTTTTTTTGGGTGTTTTTAACGATTAAAAGAGAGCAATGACGCGCTTAATTCGGTTGTCTAAGACGCACGGCTGGCTAGGGCTTAGGAGGGAGTAAATAAGTATAATTGTTTTAACAATAGTGGGGTGTTAGGACACCCGTAAAGTTTAGGTATGTAAATGATTTTCCAGGACAAGTTGAATGGGGTCTTTATGAATTTTCTCAAATTAAAATAGTTGAACACTTTAACTTCGATGGTAGGAAATTACACTACTAAAAAATAGTTGTTTACCTACGCAGTAGTACCGACGGACTTTTTTCTGTCGCTATTCCGAGGGACTTTCCGCCGGAGTCCCTCGGTACTTTTGAAATTTTAGTTTCTAATTTTTTTTAAAAAAATAACTGACGGACAGCTCTCGATAAATAATGATACTTTGACCGATCAAAATTTAATTGGTAGTACCGATGCACTCCGTCGGTAATTTCGACGGACTCCATCAGAACATTTTATATTTATATTTTTGAATTGTTGTTTTAGGTACCGACGGTGTCTCTCGGTGCTTTTAAAAAAATGAAAAAGAAAATAAATTTATCGACGTACTCAATAGCTTTTGCATTTACATAATATTTTGAATTTTATTCTTACAATACCGTTGGACTTCCGTCGGTAATTTAAATATATAATCTTATACACAATTATTTTGTATTTTTTATTACACCATACCGAGGGAGGCCATCGGTAAGTCACTCGGTAAGTATTTACTTAATTATCTTAGTGGTCGATTAGCCTATTTATTGAAATTCACACTAAGTGGAGGTAATTATATTACTTAAAAATATATTTATGGTAATTAACTTAGTAATTTATAATTACACAAAGTAAAAGTGAATTTGTAGTATCCTTAACTACATTGATTAACCTATACATCAATAGTTACATACTAAGAAGTGTATTAGTCGTTTTTATAAGAAATATTAGTGATGGTTTATCTTATAAATTGATAATTTCTGTAAGTAGAAGTGTATTAACAGTGTCCTTAAGTAACGTTAACAATTGATTATCATACACATTGATAATATACTAAGTAAATGTGTATTGGTTGTATTTAGCTTGTAGATTGATAATTACACGAAGTATAAGTGTATTAATAATATATTTGTAAGTATTGTTAGTGATTGATTGGCCTGTATACATTGATAATAGCACTAAGTATTAGTGAACTAGTGGCATCCTTATATAAATAATGTTAGTGATTGATTAGCATATACATTGATAATTATACACTAAATGGAAGTGTATTAATGCTATTTGTGAGAAATGTTAGTGATTGTTTTTCTCTAAATTGATAATTAAAGTAAGTAGAGATTTATTAGTGGTATCGTTAAGTAATGTTAATAATTGATTAGCCTATATATTGATAGTTACACTAAGCAGCAGTGTAATAGTTATAATTAGCTTATAGATTGATAATTACATTAAGTAAAAGTGTACTAAGAATATATCCTTAAGTAATGTTAGTGATGCACTAGCCTATACATTGATAATTATACACTAGGTAGAAGTTTATTAAGAGTATAGACAAATATTGGTGATTGTTTAATTATCTCAAATTGACAACTAAAGTAAGTAAAATTATATTAGCAATATCGTTAATTAATATTAATAATTTATTAGATAATTAATTAATGATTACATTAAGTAAGAAGCGTAATAGTTACAATTATACCAGATTTACCGAGGGACAAACCGATAGAGTCCGTCGGAAAAATTATTCATTTGTCAATCCAGTGTTCTTACTTACCGAGGGAGTCCATCGGTAGACTTAAACCAAATTTTCAAATTTTGTTGAACATACCGACGGATATCCATCGGAATATGAATTTCTTCATATATTTAATTTTTAAATTACTAAATTAAAATTCTAAATATACCGATGTTATCTGTCGGTAATATAAATTATTATTTTTAATTTACCAACAGATATCCGTCGGTATTGATATTATTGATATTATATTATTTTATAATATACTGACGTATATCCGTCGGTAAGTAAAATTATTTGACCGAATAGTACTGTCAGAAAAGTATCGATGGATTTTCGATGGGGTCCATCGCTAATTATCGAGGGATTCTGTCGGTTTATTTTACCGAGAAAAGATTTACCTACGTACCATTTACCGACAGACTTCCTTCGATAAAGCCTTGTTACCGAGGGACGTGCGTCGGTAAACAGGTGATTTTTAGTAGTGAAATAGCTGCTTGTGTGTTAAGTTGCCCACGTCAGTGGAGGATGGTTTAATCCAGAAGTTGAAAATGACTAAAGATTGTTATTCTGAGAAACTTTCTTCAACAAATTAAGGTTTTTCCATTTGGGTCTGGTAATTTGAGGGAAATTTGGATTCCCTAATAAAATCCGCAGAAGAAGTATCCCAGAAAGCTCAATTAAGATCTGATATATCTTCAAACTTAGGTGTCAATGGAGGATGGTTTAACCCATTAACAAGATTGAAGTCAACTAAAGTGGGTCTAAGTGTTTAGGACCAGCCATGACAGATTTGAATTTTTTAAACAAGGAAGAAGATAACCCAATTTAATTTTTGTAAAAACTAAAAAAACAAATTGACATATACACAAAAATTCTCCTGTTCACACACTTCAGTTGTTGGAAAAAACACGCACTAGCCACGTGGACAAAATGGTGTGTATTAGACACTCTGAAAAGGTTGAGTGTTAAAATAATTTTCGTTCGCAAAAAATATGTAACAGAGATTTAATCCATAGTTTAGGGAGTAATTTATGTATTTTGCCTTCAAATAACTGTGGTCACATTACATGGAAAAATGTTAGTTGGATAGCTACCATAAAGGGAGCTAAAAAGTTGGTTTCCTATTTATTTTGGAGGTGAATAAATTTTCTCTGGTTAAAATATTCTGAGGTTTTTCAAATATTTCTAATTATGAGTTTTCTTAAGCAGTAGTACTTTGTATAGTTATAGGTTCAATTTTTTTTTTCCAGTATAACTATATCAGCATCCATACCCAAAAAAAAAAAACAAGGCTTTTTTGTTATTGTACTCCGATCGCTTCTCTGATGAAAAGAGTACTTCATAAATTATTTGCTATTTTTGTGAAGTGACGATCTAATGTATCGTGGCTGACTTCATTGGCCACCGAATGGGAGAAATTCAAAAATAGCCAGATTTATAAGGTCGTTCAAAAATAGCTCAGTTTCAAAAGTAACCGAAATCTAGTCACTTTTCATGTAAAGATAAATCTGAGTGGAAATACTGTTCAAAACTTGAAAAATACGCCAGTATATTATGCTGGAGTTCCAGCATAATTATACTTGAACTCCAGCATATTATACTGGAGTTCCAGGATAAGTATGCTGGAACTCCAGCATAATATGATGGAGTTCCAGCATAAGTACACTAGAACTTCAGCATAATATACTGGAGTTCCAGCAAAGTATACCGGTCCAGTATAATATGCTGGAAGTTCATACACAAGTGCTCGAATCTCCAGTATATTATGCTGGAACTTTCCGTGTGTTGGAGTTCCAGCATAATATGCTGGAAGTTCATACACAGGTGCACCAAACTCCAATATATTATGCTGGACCGGTCTCTGTTACAGCAAAATAGTGGCTATTTTCATTGACTTGGTAAACGCTGGCTATTTTTGAATGGCCAATCCGAAAACTGGCTAGACTGTGCTATTTTTACTAATTATAACAACTCCAAAATACAAATTATATTGATGGTAGTGTCTAACTATTACAACTCAACAAAGTAGAGCAACGGTAATGGAAATACAAAAGTGCAGAAGCTAAGTAAGATAGAATAGAACCAAAGAAGGGGATGAAAATCTAGACTTAGAATTGGGGAGGAGAGGATTATACATTTCTCTCAACAGTATTCGCTTAACCCCAAATCACGGACCATTGTCCCTTATAATAGAACCATTCTTACGCCTATTACTCAACCTAGATACCAAATTAACTTAGCCCTACTGCTTGTACTCGGCCCAATAGTTCTTTTCACCCCAATAGCTACTTGTGTGAGATTGGGCTGGTACCGGTTCATAACAGAATGGTGTCACAAAATCTGGGTAGTCGTGAATTATAGCTTTTGGTCGATTGGAAACAGTCTCTCTACCTTTATAAGGTAGGAGCAAGGTCTGTGTACACATTACCCTCCCTAAACCCCACTTGTGGGATTTCACTGGGTTTGTTGTTGTTGTCGTCGTAAATTACAGCTTTAATCAACTCATGGCCATTGAGTCTATAGTTATTTAATTTATTCTAAAATGATAATTTGTATTGAGTGTGAGGTAATGAAACCCCCACTTCTTACAAAAAGAATTGAAATTGTGTTTAACAGAATAGTTAAAACTGCATCCTTTCCCTGTAAAGCACTTCTAGTTGTCCCTTCTGCATTTCTGCGTCCATTATTTTGCCCGTGAGATTGGATGAAACAGGATAATCAGCAATGCAACGGCAAATATAATTTGAAAAAAATCAAATTTCCGACACTTCTCACTTTTTCAAATTGTTCAGCATTTTGATATCATTTATGTTGTAGAGTTTACTTCTTGTACATTGGTAATATTATTTCACGCAAGCACACTTGTTTAAGAATGTAACCAACTTATTTAATTTTTAATTAAGGAAGTTAAATAGGAGTCAAACTAACTTTTATGTTAATCTGCCCCAGCACATTCTGGTTGTTAGCTTCTTCGCATTCTTCTCTCATCTTTCAATCTGCAGTTCAAAAGCTAGATGGAAGGCAGATAAAAAACGCAATCAAATGAGCATAACTGAGTGTTGGTTGTATGATGGAAACATTTTGCTGGAAAATATTTTCAAGATCAAGTCATTATATGGTATTTGTTTGTCGGAAAATATTACAAGAGGACAAATGATTTCACTTGCGAGCAAAATCATTTTCCTTTACAAATTATTGGAACTATTACTTCATATTACTTGCTTCATCCAACATTAAGACATTCCAGCTGTAATACTCAACTATTATCAAAAGACTGTAGTAAACAAAATTTAGACTCATCATTTGACAAACTACCCTGTGAAAAATTGAACCAAGTTCAAACAAGCCAAGCTTCCCTGCTCAGAGATTGAGGTTTCTATATATTATATGTGTACATCATTATCGACCCAAATGGTCATGAAGCAGAATAGCACGCATAACAAGCGTAAGCAAGCTGGTTAGTTATCGATCAAAACTTCGGAGGACTTGTTTATACTCAGTCTAACCATTAACTAATTTAAGGTGAGGTCAGTAAATTAATGTATGGTATAATGATATGTACACCTCAAATGCCCCACTTTCCGACCAATATAAGTCATTATTCTCATCGGCTGAGACATTACTAATTAATCTGAATGCGTAATAAGAGTTGATGGATAGAACCAAAAGAATCAACCACTTCAAGTTTTGATGACACGGCCCCTGTATTGCCCTCTACGGACCACAAAGTCATCGGGGGGTTGAACTTCTTCCAACCAAGTCACATCTGAGAATGTCACTCCATCCACCTCAAGCTCACCTTAATAAGGTGTAAAAGTACTTTAGCTTTTTAACAATTGAATTTCATATCACATCTATCTGCGCAAAACTTCTCACAGTGCAATTACCTGGTAGATCTCCTATGGGAGACCTTCGAAAATAAGTGCAATGTCGTCCATCCTCGGAAGAGTAAGGTGGAGAAAGGATGTCAAAAATAGCACATGGACTTATGGCTTTGAAACAATGGATGTTGCCTCCAGATGTAGGATACAGAACAGTTGTCCCACACGGAGCTGTCATGTCACAGTCTTTAACAAGCTTTGCCGGTCTAGTACCTGCGCGGGCTTAGCAATAGAAGATAGCAAACACCGATGTGTGTGTATGCATGTACAACTGTATATGAATTCAAGAGGGTCGAGAAGAAGTAGCAGTAAAATCCTTACTAAAATCCTCTAATAATACCCCCGGATAAAATATTAATGAAGAAAAAAGAAAAAACTAAGCTCATAAAAGTGACTCCTTCCAGTTGTGATATAAAAAAATTGCTAGTATCTCTCTAGTCATAAATCTTTCGTCACCCAGTTGTAGTCAACTATCTACGAGTAATATAGTTACATCATACATGCACAACATTCTCACATTTTGCCTTCCCGCTGAAGTATCGGATACAAAATTCTGCATAAGATGTAACTTGAACCTTGACTTTGCAAGTCTACTCAACTTAATATAGTGATTATTGGTACAAGCAAAAGCACAACTACATGATTCTGGTTGAATTCTTGGAAGAGGAGTTTCATTAGGCAAAAATATGCATGTCATGAAACAAATACATGATACCGAGTTATCTTACTCAAACTAAAACAGAAGAGATCTACGGATAACAGTAAAGGCCCGTCAACCCAAGCCAACATAACCAGAACAAGAGAGAACCTGCTACCTAATTAGAGATAACTTAGGAGAAAACAAGCACTAGTGAGGCCTCAAATTAATGGCACACCAAAAACATCTCATGCAAAAACCCTACGTTCTGCAATGAAGTATAATTATACATCCACCAAAATATATCCTGGACATCTACTTAAATAGTACGCACCTTCCGTTGGAACCGAAGGACCTGGAATATCAATCCAATCATAGGCTTTCACGTGAAAGGAACCATATACCAGCTTACTTAAGACGGTCATCCCAGGGTGGTTGTGTAAAGGTATGATAGAGGAAGGTGGCATGCAAAATATCCCCATCTGTGAAAACATCAAAGAGGATAATAACAAATTCAACAATGCAGCTTGCATATCTCTACTATCGGATATTATTCATCCATATTCTCCAAATATAAGCACTCCTCTGCCCCCCACCCCATACACACACAAAAAAATAAAGTATAAAACCATTATGCAACACTTACAGAGAAGCTGTCACATTCATGTATGTGCAGGTATTTGATTGGTGGGGGTGACCGTATTCCTCCATTGCGATCATGCAGAGTACCATTCCAACTCCGCACAAGTTGTGCTTCCTGCTCAAGACCCACATCAGAAGGCTTGATTTTGTCTGAAGCAAAATGAATAGCCGAATGTAAGTAATGTAAGTCATTTCTGGAAGCATAGGCCAAAATGAGCCTGAAATTCACGGGAAGGCCAATAATCACAATATTGACATTTCAACTCATGGCCAAATAAAGTTATTGTAAGTGAGATTTTGGAGACTAAGGAAGAGATCCGGAATCATATTAGTGGGAAGAAATCGCCCAGTGTTTTTTGTCTATGCTGGGATTTGAACTGATGCCCTTGGGTGACAATGGTTACACTCATCCCTCAAGCATGTTTAGATTCTAGCGATATTATTCAGATACTCCATTAGTCGCAATCCACCAATGGCGAATGAGAAGGATTGAATGTGGTTTCTTCACATAAATCTATTAAAACATATTGAAAGCTGCTTAAAGTTCAGCATCAAATATACATATGATTGATAGTCTCAGTTACCTATCTCAAAAAAAAATATACATATAGTTGGCAGTCATTCCCTTGGTCCATACTTTGAAGAAATTAAAGAGAGAAAATATGTATTGAAATCAAAATATATACTGAAGAGTTGGTGATCATGGAATACAAATACAGCTATTTATAGGTGTGAGATACAATTCAATCCTCCAATTAACCATTGAGGGACTAACTTCATACATCAACACTACTCTGACAGCTTTTAGCACCAAGACTTAACATCTTAAAGACAAATAACATATGTTTTTAACCTACCTATATACCAATTTTGCCACCTTTGATACTCTAATAGTGAAGCGCACCAATCCCCTTCCTTTCCACTTTCAAGTCCCTCTGGTCTTAAATACATCCATTATTCCTGCACCTCATTAGTTTCATCACATAAGCTCTATCTCCCCACCTGCCAATCTACTCTCGCCAATGTGGCAAACTGAGTAATGCTTGCATAATTGTGATGTATTAAAGATGCTACTGCATTCATATTGCTGAAACAAAATATTTGAAAATCCCCTGTAATCAAGAAGCCTACTACTCCAACTAGAGCTACATTTATTAACTGGCTGAGAGCCTAGAAATTCTAAGGTGAGGTTCAGAGCAGCACAGTCGAATACAAACTTGTAAATCAGAGTAATCAAAGATGAAAAGTGCACAAAAGCGCCAAGGACAAGAGGAGTTTTATTTGCAAAGTGCAATTGAAGTGTGAGCTCACAAATAAAGGGGTTAATGAAGAAAAAATTGTATATTTTCATTATGTATTTATGCAGGTATAATGCAAGAACTTATAATTATAAGCACAAGAAGTAATAATTTTGAAGAAAATAAGGAATTGAAAAACCCATAATTAAATGAATCATATGAAGTAAAAATCATGAGTAATTAAGTTCCAAAGTTATTTTAAAACTCCTGAGTTAGATGTAATGATACAATTTTTCACCAGCTTTCTTATATTAAGTATCAATTTTTTCCCCAATAAGTAAAAGACTCATTTATCAAATTTTCTTAACAATTAATTTCACTTTGCAAACTGTATTTATTGTTTGTACTGCGTTGTTAAAGACAAAAACTATCAGCAATGAGGTGCATGCACTAAGGTACCACTTAGGGAAGGGAAGTGCTCAACCAGATCTTCACCCAGCTTCAGGGCTTACGCACACTCAAACAAGCCTTAAAGAACATTGTTATAATTAGAATCTATGAGAAGAATTTAAAGTAATCGTGAATGAACATTGTTGAGAAAAAATTTATGATTTTACGAATAGATGTCTTATTATTCTTGAGCAAGGAATGATGGTGTTTTTGAGAGCGAGAAGAGCAAAAAAGCGACAGTGGCTCGCCTCGCTTCAAAATCGAAGCGCACGCTTCATTGAAGTGAAGCGCAATTCTTAAAAAACATAATGTAAACCTTGCAAACACACAATATAAATAATGAAAAAGTTCAATTTAAAAACTTAAAAGTAGGTACCACTACCACCAATTCCTCCATAAACCATAGGACAAGCAAAATCACATAAAAATTAACTTTATAAACTGAAATACACATAAAAATTAATAAATAAAGGCTAAAATACTAATCAAATAAACTGAAATATAATATATATATATATATACAATAATTAACTTTATAAAGTGAAATACACATACAAATTAATTAATAAAGGCTAAAATACTAAATAAGTAGGGGAAAAAAAGGAGAACAAAAATTTCGCACCTGCCCTAGCTATGAGCAGGTGCCTGGACGGGAACAAGATGAAGAAAGAAGAAAGAAAAAAAGGAGAAGAAGAAGAAGAAAGAAGAAAAATTACCTGGAGCTTCTCTGTTGAAGTCTTGAACCCTAGCAACAATTGATTTTGAGAGAAATGGTCTTTACTTAGGTTAGGGGTCTGTTTTGTATAATAAAAAAACAGACCCAAACTTTTTTTTAAAAAAAAACTGAACCAAACTTTTTTTCTTCTTAAAACTGACCCCTCCACCACAAAAGCGAGCGCTTTGTCGCTTCTCGCTTCGCGATAGTTTCACGCTTCTTCTACTGAAGCGAGCGCTTCGTGTGGTCGCCTCGCGTCAGGCATGGCAAAGCGACAAGGCATGTCGCTTCTCGCTTAAAGCGATCGCTTTGTCGCTTTTTAAAACACTGACACTAGTCATATCTGTGAAACCTTGCACTCTCCCCATTCGATGCTTCATGGGTGACACCAGAGGCTATCACAAATGGAGGCTACAGATGATCTGCAAGAAGGACAAGGAAATTTGGAGGATCACATCACTACTCATACTCTTTGCATATTTGGATAGAGAGGAATTCCAAGCCTCTTTTGTCAATCCGGGACAATAGGAGTGCATTACAGGTAGAATCCTCCTACCTAAGAAATGGAAGGGGGCAGGGATATTCTAGAACTGTAGAGCTGTGAGTCGCAACCTACAGAATAAGATGCCAATGAGTTCAAAAATAAAAAAATTCTTTGTTCGTCATTTTTCTCATTCTACATCACTGAAACTGTGTCTTCAATTTCAGTAGTAGAAAAAAAAGGACTTGGCTCCTAAGCTATTTGTAGAGCCCAATTCCCACTTTCTTTTTCTTCTTTTTTTCCTTCTTTTTTTTATCAGTAAGCCCAATCTCCTATTCTGGATAACCAAACCTTAGGAAGAGCCACAAACAGCACCATTATCATGACCTCAATTCAGTAAGAATTGTAATTAGTTCACCCAATGTTGAACAGCACCCACAATCAGCCCTTTGTTTCCTTCTGTCCGTGTTTCTTTTCTCTAAATCATCCACCAGCCTAGTCCATACCGAAACTCTTCCTACGCATCCAGGAAGATTACCTTCTCCCAGACAACTTCCCTTCAAAAGCAATATGTACTTTTCAAAAATCAGATTTTCATGCTATGACCACCAAGACTCTCCTTCATCACAGGTTTAGACGGAGGTACGAATTGATATATCATGTCTGTCCTAAGTGGTAAACATAACAGCCTGAATCTAAAAACTCGATTGACAATGAAAAATGAGTAACACTATCACACAAAAAAAGATGAAATTAACAAAGATTTTAAAGAAAGGGCAGGTAAGGTGTATTTTTGTCTAATGTATCGAAAAAGCACATTAAAGTTATTAACCTCATAACATGCAGAGCCAACAAAAAGCCCTAGCACAATTGCGTTTTCAGATCTCCTAAACAAATGGTCATTGATTTCAAAAGATGATATCAGCTTTTGAACATGAGATATAGCAACAACAACAGCCAGTGTAATCTCACAAGTGGGGTCTGGGGAAACATGAGATATAGATTTGCTTATTAATATTCTTGAGTGGTATAAATTCTCATGCCTACTTTTACAACCTAATATTACTAATGCCTTAATAACATAAACAGGTTCGAGCCGTGAAAGCAGCCACAAATGCTTGCATTAGCGTAGGTTGTCTACATCACACCTCTTGGAATAGGCCCTTCCCGGACCCTGCGTGAACACGGGATGCCTTGTGCACCGGGCTGCCCTATTTTTGTTGTTGCATCTATCAAAACTAAGTTACATTCAAGAGCAGCTATAGCGTCCAATCTCAAAATTGCCAAAAAGATAGTCACTCAAATAGGTTTAGGAGATTCTCAGTGAACATAAAATGATAGATTAAACTTTACCAGATGATTTTCCAGTAAACTATTTTTTATCACACCTAGAAGTAACTTGACTAAAGAAATTAGAAGACAAATAAAATAACCATTTAAACCGCAAGGTGATTGGAATTCTATAAATACATATGACGATGTTTAAGTAAATATTACACAGATTAATTAACATAAACACATACCCAGTAGGGAACAGACTTTCTCGAGAGCATCTTCTGAAACCGGTCCATTAGGCGAAAGTGATGCTTTACAAGCGTTATAAAGCTTTTGTACAGCTGGCATGTTCCGCAAATCGAGAATCGTTATACCCACCGCCTATACAACAAAACTTATCTTGCTGTGGCTAAAAGCTTCGAACTAACCCAAAAATTTTCCAGCCTGAAGGGTCCTCTATTCCCCGAAGACCCCTCAAGAACAACCTTTCAAGCAGAAGAACCTTCAATAACACAACAGGGCACAAACTGGACTGTACGATGCAAACCAAACCGATGATTATACATCCATGTGTTGCTTAACTGATACAGTTCGACACTCTATTATCAGTGCCACCTAGCGAACAGAAGAAATTACCATTAAGCTCGATAATTCTGATCCACATAAAATTCAGCAAGAGTAAATAGAATATGGAAAGAAGAATTATTCAGTGTCATATTTTCGTTTGCAAAGCCCTAATCCCAACCAGACTAGTTACAACATGCAAAAAATTCCCTTATAAGCTAAAAAGCAAGTCTAATTAAAACCGAGGTGCGCTAGCTACTGTACTCTTCACCAGCAACGAAATCTGGATATGAAATTTATCGGAAATTGAAGACACAAATTTATAAATTAAATTAAAATAGAAGAAAGCTTGAAACAAAAAGAATTGAAGTAAGTTTATTGCGAGTGAAAATCGATGTGTGTTCAGTAGATGAGTAATTTAATTGGAAAAAATTTATATCAAATTATGTGCAACAATCAAAATGAAAATAGTATGAGAAAAATTACAATTGAACTGAAAAACTCAATAATTGGACATGAAGACACATAAATAGAAGCATATAAACGTATATAAATCAGTAATTACCAGGTTTAAAAAAAGAAATAAGAAAGAATTATTGATAAGGATTGTGAGTGAAGAGGAGCAAGACAGTGTACAGGATCATACCGTGGGCAGGAGCACAGAGAGTCGAGAATGAAGGAGGAGGAGGAGGATTGAGTTTGCGTAAGAATTGTTTTCTGGGCGTTGGGGGGATTCGGGGCTCCGATATGGGTGATGGGTCGGTGTTCTGGTTATGGACTTATGGTGCTGACCCAGTTTGACCGCTAACTGACCTCGGCTTCCGGTAGAATAACAGAAATGCCATTGTTATTCTCCATTTTCATTTATTTACTCAAATAAAAATAGAAAACATGTTCTTGACGAGAAAGAAAGAAAAAAAGATAAAATAGATTTCATAACAAAAAAAAGAAAGAAAAAGTGGGGGAAAAAAGGTACTTGATTCATGTACCTATTTGATTCATGCATCATTTGCTAGTCTTAGCAATTTATTGATCATTCATGATATAGCACGTCAAATATGGAATCAAAGTGAAACTAAGTGATTACCTAATTGATTCATGCACCTTTTGAAAGCATATTTAGTTCAAGTAGATGGAGAACCTGGGTAAAAGGTTACTAGGTAGTCGTTTGTTTTCCTTGTTCATACTAGTAGTATTAGGGTTAGTTTTGTACTTTTCTAAAAAAATTTATTTTTATTATTACCTGTCATTTCTTTCGCTTTGATTTCTTGTTATTTTGCTGATGCTATTGCTTGTTGCTACTACTTCTTTTAGCATTACCTTTTTAAGGTAGAGATAAATTAAAGTATGCATGTACTTTACCTTCCGCGGACTTCATTTGTAAGATTACACCGAATTTGTTATTATTTTATTAGTGCATGAGACTATTTAATGTTTCGAAGCAGAAATAATGAGAAGAAAAAAACTGTACATACCTCGATTTTCTATCCAAAATGCTGGGGATGTTTGCTGTCCTATATGCCAAAAAAGCTAAAGTTTGAACTCTAATCTTTATTTGTCAATTAATTAAATCCGTGTTCGAAAAATTAAGTACATTGATGTTTGGCTATAATTCCGTATTTTTAGTGTATTACTTATCATACATTTTAGGTACTTTAATGCTAAACTATAATATATTCATACTTAATTGCGCCTATTTATGTGTAGGTATTTTGAAAATGAAATTGAGACCAAACTAAAGATTATATGTATATTTTATACACTACAAAAATGGTTCATGATTATTTAAGAATTGGACAATGATTGAAGTTTAGTATTCTAAAAGATTACAAAAGAAAACAAAAGCCAATTACAAAAGAAGACAATAAAACGTGAAAATGGGAAATAGGGCAAAGCAACTCAAAAGTGAAGCAGAAAGCAGCAGGTCAGGGGCGGCCCGACGAATTTTGTGGCCTAAAGTCAAATTTTACGAGGGACCTTAATTTTTTTAAATTATTATTTTCTTAATTTGAAGTTCGTTTTTCTAATTTTTTTTAGATGCAAAGTTATTAATAATTTTTTTATAATCAATTTTTTTCTAATAATTCTTTCTCAATTGACAATATAGTTAATCCATTTAAACTCTCTTCAGACATTATTGAGATTAGCTAAGATTTTATCAATTTTAATTTTAAAAAACTTCTTTTTGCTAAAGTAACGGTAACAGGAGTTATTAACATTATTATATAAGCAATATAGGCATTTGGAAAAGAATCAAATCATTTTATTTAATTGAGTATATCAATTAAACTGTTATCTTCTAGTTGTATTATTTTTCTTAACATTTTTAATTTAGAAAATAAATCTAAACCGTCAATATCAGATTGATTGTTATGCTTCAAGGAACACTCAAGATTAAGGCAGTATTTTTCTAAATTTTCATCATCTAGTGATCTCAGTTTTTTACGCTAAATAGAAAACAAAAAATATTTTCATATGCTTTGAATTGTTCAAATTTATTTTTGAAGTGGAAAAAATAGTCTTGTCTACAAGTTTTAAAAGTCTTTTTTTTCTTAAAGTTCGTGGCGAGTCAAACAAACCTCATCTAAATTGAAACATATGGAGTATATAATATATTAGGTGTAACAAAATAATGGGGCCCCCACAAATGTGGGGCCTAAAGCAGTTGTTTTACCCGCTTTAGGGTAGGGCCGCCCCTGCAGCAGGCGACGCGAAGGGTAAAGCTCGCGTTAGAGCAGGCGTCGCGAGGTTTCGCGTGTTCCGAGTTCCAGGCCTATTTTGTCTCCTACTTGGTTTTGGACTTGGTTATTTCGTCTAAGTCTTGGCCCTACATATATAAATAATCATTAAACACCAATTTTGGAAAAAAGAGACGGAGATTGGACATATTTGAGAGGGGATTCGACCCAAGGAGGCAAGAACACACTAGGAGCAAGGCGGAGAATTCTTCTACGAGTTTTTCACTTCCTTCTTCCTATTTCTATTATTGGTTATGAATTCTAGTATTGTAGTTATGCATACCGTTATGAATAGCTAATTTGTTATCTAGAGTTTTGATGGAACCTTTTGTAGGATAAATTCTTGTTATGTTTTTATATAATTGACCCATTGGATTTCTCTATTTGTTCAACTATGTTTATATTGTGGTTGGTTGAAGAGCTCTTAATCGACCGTGCCTATTTAGTGTGTACTACTCGGAAGAGAGTGCATATATTAGGTAGTTGTTGAACAACATCACTCCTAACGTATATGGGGGATCAATACGAAGGGTTTAAAGGTGGATTAGGAATAACGAAACCTTGATGCGATCCGAGTGAGCCGTAACTTAGTGCCAACTAGCGTAATTCGAAAGAATATGTCTAGTAAATTGTGGTAGTTACTCGGGAGAGAATTACGACACTCAGAGAGCTCATGATCGGTAGAGAAAACTTAGGCAAATTTATAAAAAAAAACGTAGCGGAAAGGATTCTGACAATAGGGGAAATCATAACTCTAGACCTCCTTAATCTTGTCTCCAATCCTTATCCTTGTTAATTGATAGTTTTACTGCTTTCTAGTATTTGTTAGTTAATTAGATAAAAATATTATAATTTTTATAATTAGGAAATTGTTTGGATTTGTGTTTCTTAGCGATATTGAACAACTGTAGCTAAGCCTTAGTTCTCTTTGGGATTCGACTCCGGACTTATAAACCGAATTATATTTGCAACGATCGCTTAGTCCTTTTTATAAGGCATAGTTGGGCATGATCATGCATGCTATTTTTTTGCATTTCACCTACTTTTACCTCAATTCTCATATCAAGTTGAGCGCAAATGCAAATCAAAGGATATAGTAATTATAAGTAACTGTTAGGCCTATTTTAGTAGTAGTATTATATGGAAAGGCAGTTGCTTTTTTTTTTTTGTTGAGACAGGGATCTTATTCAAATAATAATAGTAGTGTTCATACAGTCATAATCACCCGATAGGGTATTTACTACTTGGCTATTACAAACTATGTCACGTAGGACATTTTTGTTTTCAAAATGAGCAAGTCTATAGCAAACATCCTTGCTTAGTTTCTTGGTAACATAAGTTATGCCTTCCACATCAGATTGTAGTACTTCATTAACAAAAAGGGGTGGGTAATATAGAATGGTAAGATCCCTGCATTTGACATTACTGAGTGCTTCTCTAGCCATCCTGTGCGCCAGTTTGTTGCCCTCCCTGAAGGTGTGGCTGATTGTTTGAACTTTCAGCTGCATTATTAGCGACCTGCACTCGAAAATGATATCATTAAGAAAAGGCATCCCATTTTCCAAACAGTTTATAGCATCTGTCGAATCCATTTTGACTTCTATGTTTGATAGACCCTGCATTCTGGCTACATAAAGGCCTTGTTTCAAAGCCAGCAGCTCAGCGTGAACCGATGAAAAACATGGAACGACTTCCTGGAATCCGACTAACCAATGTCCATTATTATTTCTAATGACACCACCTATACCACATAGAGAGTTTTTTAGAATAAAGGAGCCATCCGTATTAAGCTTCAAAGAATTCCCACGTGGCTTGTTCCAGACAACATTAATATCAATAGGTTTATAAAAAACTTTTTCATTGTTGGTTAATAGCTTATACTACACTGCTTGACTTATAGCATGACTGAGGCTAGGTTTATAGGATAAATTGTTAAAGAGATTATTATTCCTAATAATCCAGATATACCATATAACAAAGGGGAAGAGTTTTGTCCAGTTAATAAACCAAGCGAGGTTAGTAAGACAAACTAAATTTTTACTTTTTGCCTTTCTAATGCCTGGCCCTCCATCTTTCTTGGGTCTTGTAATAGCATCCCAATTGATGAGGTGTAATTTCTTATCTTTAACACTTGATCCCCAAATAAAGTTCCTCTGAATCTTATCAATCGTGCTAAGAGTTTTACTAGGTAACAAAGTATAATGCATAACATGGCTAGGCATAGAGTTCAAGCAGGAGTTTGCTAACACAGTTCGGCCTGCCATGTTCAAGTAATTTGCTTTCCAGGTTCCTAGTCTAGCCACCATATTATCAATCACAAATTGAAAATCCTTAGCTCTAGGCTTTGCATTTGTTATAGGAAAACCTAGGTATTTCCCAAAGACGAAACTTGAACGAATATTAAAAGTATTCTCCAGTTTGGTCACTATGTGAGAAGGACACTTTTTTGAAATAATAATTTTGGACTTAGAATTATTAATAGATTGACCAGATAACTTACAAAAAAGGTCTAAACAAAGTTTAATAGAACCAATGGATTTTTCATCAATTTTGGCCAATAAGGTGAGATCATCAGCATAGAAAAGGTGGGACAATTGTAGATTCCTACTGCCAATTTTAATTGGACTCCAAACTCCTATGTCTACCTTGTGGTTTATGAGGCAAGAGAGCATTTTCATACAAAGGATGAAAATATAAGGAGACATTGGATCTCCCTGTCTTATGCCCCTACTAGGTTCAAAGTACAGAGTTCTATTCTCATTCACTAAGATGGAAATTTTTGAAGTAGTAATGCAGTTCATTTTTAGCATCAACTCCTGGATAATAATAGCATTGTCACAAGCTTTCCTGTTTTTAAGAAAACTGGTTTGGTGAGGACTAATAAGACTGTCCAAAAAAGGCTTGAGGCGATTGCTAATGACCTTTGTAATAATTTTGTAAATGCAATTATATTTCAAAATAATAACTACAGTTAACTACAACTATCTACAAAAAAGAAGGAACAAAGAACCAGTTTAAGCTAGCGTTTGGACATAGATTTGGTTAAAACCTGAAAATAGAGTTTTTGAAGTTGTGTCAAAAAATAATTTTTGAAAGTTAAGCTGTGTTTGGACATATATTTTATTTGAAAAAAAGTTGATGTTTTGTGAGTGGAAGAAAAATTTTCACCCATTTTTTTTTCAAAAACTAATCATAATTTATTTTTTCGAAAAGGAGTAACCCAAATTTATGGCCAAATGGGAGCTAATTATATTTTACCCTGTGGTACTGGTAGGGGTGTACATGGACCGGGTTGGTTAGATTTTTATTAAAACCAAACTAGACCAACTATATCGGTTTGGATTGGTTTGGTTTTGTCGGATTTTTCGGGGTTTTTTGTTAAATGAATATTATTTCAACCTAACTTTGTTAAATTTTTTATAAGTAAATATATGTTTAGTAAAAATTAAGAAAATGGACAAACATATGATCTATTAAAATATTTTTATGGGAGAATTTTGTTAATAACATATGATAGTTACTTTTTAAGTCGCCTGACAATAATTTTTCGTTGATGTATACTTTCAAGGTTAAACGGATTTACTAATTAAACATAAAAATCAATATGATACCTAATTAATGATATGTTCTATTTAATGTTAGATTGTCAAAATACTACTTCAAATTCGAAATAGATACTAGAATTTAATAAATCTTGACATATGAACATGGAAGAACAAAGAGATTGACGTATTTCAGTAACACTTGATAAGAAAGTGATCATATAAATCATTACTTAAGGTTAATAAAAATGGAGTACTTCATATTCTATTAAATATTACATCCCATAAGAGAATCCCAAATATTTCTGAAATTTTTATAAAGAGAATTCTATATAAAGTCTTAAAAGTACATAATAAAAATTATATATCTATACGCCAGTTTAGTTCGGATTTTTTTACTCAATACCAAACCAAACCTAGTTGGATTTTTTAATCAATTTAATTTGACTTTTCGATTTAGCGTGATTTTGGGTTCGATTTGCACACTCTAGGTACTGCTGGGTCACGAGACTGATTTACATGTAGTGAACTGTCCTAGAGAAATCGAAATTTGGCTGGTGCCAGGTTGGTAAATTTTACTATTTCAACTTTCAAGATCTTAATTTAGCTGAGATTGGACATTTAATACGGAATACTTATTCCCGGAGATATTTTACTTTGAGTCTCACATGCCATGTCATACTTGTGTGAGACTCTTCAAAGCTGGACATTTGGACTAATGGGTCCCACTTTTACCACCATTTTTCTCTCTTCTAATTTGTCTTTCTCATCCCGAACAACCTATTTTAATTCCTTTTTTTTACCCTACCAGAAAATTCTCATTCACTCTCCACATCAGAATCCCAAGACATCACTTCATTTTTCCTTAGCACAAAACTCGTCTGTGTAGAAGAAACGACAGCTCCTGGGGAATAATATGGGTGACAATGAAAAATGGTTTTACTGGAAATGGGTTTAAAGCCTGTGAAGGGGATTGTGGAACAAATTAGGGTGAAAAAGTTACTCTAACCTATTTTTCGTCCCTGTCAACTTTGGTTTTCTACTTCTCCGTTTAATTTTCTCCATTTCAAATTATTATTAACTAATTGTTAATGCTATCTTTTTAAGTATGTAGATTGATTTTTTTTAAAGGAATTTTTTTTCAACGCCTGAGAGAACCCACCACGAAACAGTCAGAGCGACGCAATATTAATTGAATAACTGTGGGTACAAAATCTGTTAAGAGTTAGAATTGGCCTTTTCTGGTATCCTTAAACAAAATCTCCATGTTTCTTGCTTTTTGTTTTTTACCAAATAATGATGAACAATCATAAGGATATCAATTTTACTGCAAAAAAATCAGCTGAAACTACTTTATTAATTTAGCTGCGGCTAGTTTTAGATGAAAAGCTTTGTGATTCATGAAGTGCTTTCATCTCTTTTAAACACAGGTGAGGGGAGAACTAAAAGAGTGAGAAAACAAATTTTTGGCTAAGGAAGGAGCCAGAGATATTTTGGAATTTTGATGTGGAGAGTAAAATAAAAAAAGGAAAATTAAAATGGGCTGTTCGGGTGAGAAAGACAAATTAGAAGAGAGAGAAAATGATGGTAAAAGTGGGACCCATTAGTCCAAATGTCCAACTTTGAAGAGTCTCACACAAGTATGACATGGCATGTGAGACTCAAAGTAAAATTTCTCCTTATTCCCGTGTTGAAGATATGGACTACACATTTTGGCAATGAAGTGAAAAACAGAAAACATACTTGTGCAACGAAATTTCCCAAGTTTACATTCGCGAACAAGTTCAATGAAATGCTTCCTTATCATCCTAGCAGAAGCTTTTAAGCAATACAAATCAATATAAACTTAATACAAATAAATTTACACAGATCTCCCCCTTTTTTTTTTTTAACAAACATAATAATTTAACGTGGAATTAATTGCACTTTTCTTCACTTGTTATGAACAAAACGAGTACTAGCCGTGTTTGCCAAATGGTCTAAACATAAAGTGACCTTCTTTATAAGTCTGTTTGAATACTGCTTTGGTTTTTTGGATGAGGAAACGAGAGTCTTTTAGAAGAGCAATGTGTGTGTGTTCCTCAATTTCATCTTCAGAAATTGATGTTATTCCATCTTCTACTCCACTTATACCATCATTTTCCAGTGAATAAACCCTGGCACCAGAATGCAAAAGAAAAGACCAATAAAAAATTCGTAACATAGAAAAAGAGAGCTGATCAAGTATGACTTTGATTAAACCCAACATCATATATATGTGGAAGATACTGAGTGCATACACACTTAAATATACACTTAATTACTGTTTCCGACTCAAGCTATGTACACGATGAGAATTGCTTAAAAATATACTAAGTTAATCCTTGTTCTATTGGTTTAGCCATTGCTACCAAGAGGGCAAAGGGAAAGAAAGAAAAAAACAGAGCAACTATGGATTGGGATAGTGCTAGGGATGGAAAAAAGCAGGTAACCATAGGAGCAGAGGTGTACGCAAGAATTTTCGTTAGTGGTGTCGTAATTTATAGAAGAATAAAAATAAATAAATTTAACTATCATATTTCTACACAAGAAATAAGCCTTAATCTATTGGTTTTGTTGAGTCTTAAGTTAGAAAATTTTCCGAGTTAATTCTGCGTAATCACAATTTTTAACCATAGAGGTTCTGTCAGATATTAGGCAAAAAACACATGCTAGTTGAGGTTTGAACCTCTAACGGTTTAGAGCAAAATCAAGTACATGATCAACACGCCAGGAAACAATCTATGTCAAGTGGTGTAATTTTTTTTCACTTATTGGTTTCCTCATAGTATTAATACATATATTTAGTATAATTTTCTGACGAAGTGGTGGCGATGACACTGCTTCCTTGTAAGTATGTCCGCCCCTATATACGAGCGGATTTAAGTTTTGAAATTTATGAGTTTTTACGGCACTCTCAAGTTAATATTATAGTTAATAATTGTTTCAAAATCAAATGTTTATAGAAGATCCACTCCTAGGTAACAAGATGTCAACCCCGAGGAAATGACAAGAACATAAGGTGATTTGATTACAACTAAATCACAAGAAGCATATATATATATGCAAGGGTTAATGTTTCTTACAGAATCTCATCATACTATCATGTTCCACGCCTCAACCACGAGGGATAAAGTAGCATAATTTCTAGAGAAAAGAATATTGTTTTCAAATAATTGTCAACCTATGGTGAAAAGAATATTGTTTTCAAATACTTCTAGAACAAAAGACACTTGGTTTTTCTTTTTCTTTTAAAAGACCCAAAAAAACCGAGTTTTTATGTTGGGCCAAGCAATATGCCCTACCATTTAGTAGGCGTTTGGACATAAACATAATTTTTAAAAGAAAAAAAATAATATTTGAAGTTAAGTTAGAAAATAGTATTTAAAATTTAAAATTATGTTTAGACATGAATTTCACTTGAAAAAATATACTAGTAATTTTGTGAGTGGGAATTTTTTTTTTTTGAAAAAGTGGTCAGAATCACCTCTTGGTTTTTGAAAACTCATTTTCAAAAAAACACATTTTTTATAAAAAAAAAAATTGAAAAACAAAATCTATGGACATTTTAAGCAAATAAAGAAGTTGGACCTACTCGCATTTGACAAGTCTTAAGGCACAATAAACAAGACCAACGAAGAAAAGAAACCACTAATTAAATAACAAGCCACTCATAGCAAATGTGGAGAAAAGGTCAATACTCAGGAATTGGAATGTCCTCATCTGAAGGTGGTGCAAGAATCCATTCTCCATCTTCAGCAAGAACAACCCCTTTATTCTTCTCAACCCACCAAGATCCAGGAATCAAGATCTCTTCTTTCAATATACAACTTGACTTATTTACTAAAGCCAAACTTCTCTGCACTTTCAGCTCAAATTCTTCATTTTCCCCATTCCAACCTGCTACAATATGTAACATTGCCTGCAAATTATGCCAATCGCTTGGATTTTTCGTGTCCTTTAAACTCGGTGATTTTCTAGTATCAATCACTAACTCAATCCCTGAATTAACATACCCTAATAAAGAACTTGGATAATGAGTTATAAGATCAATCTTGTTCTTAACATGCAAGATTTTCAAATTTGGAAACTCCTTTAGCCTTTCGTTAAAAGCTTTGTTCCCTACTTGTGGACTACCAAAAATAATAGCTGAAACTGGAATATCTGTCACCCCATTTTCAACAAGATCAAAAGCTGCTAAAATTGATAAACTAGCACCAAGACTATGCCCTGTAAAAGTTATACTCAATTTCTCATCCTTATATTTTTCTCTTAAATCTTCAATCATAGTCTGAAGCTGTGCTCTAGCACTTAATCTCGTAAAGGGCGATTTTGGGTCACTTGAAACATAAATCTTGAGCCACCCATTCATTACTTTAGGCGCGTTTTCATCATCATCGTCGACGTTGACTCCATCACCATCATCTGATTCAGCTTTATTTAGCGATTTTGGATGAAGCAAAGGACCAGCAGATTCTGGCTTAGCACCAAGAACATTAATCCATTCATAATTTCTCGTTGTACCACGAAAAGCTATATAAATTTCTCTACGACCCAGATTTTCACTAATTTCATCATTCGTTACAGCAATATAGCCAATCCAATTGGACTCACGATCCCAAGATTCACGAGAGAGAGAGTGAAGGAAAAGTGCTTTGTGCGCACCAACACGAGCAGTGGCATAGAGGAAACTGTAGACTTTGTAATCTGAAGCCGATTCGAACATGACTTTGTGGAAAAATGAATTTTTGCCGTAGCGGCTACTGCCACAGTACTTGGAGTTTTGGTCATTGTTGAAAGCGTCGTAAGTTGCTTGACAAAAGTCGCCGCACCGGAGAATCAGTCGCCGGAGATGGAGGTTTAAAGGATCAAGAAGATTTTCCCAGTTGTTGCTTCCTAATAATTCATGCCATGTTGCTTCTGTCCCCATTTTGTGTAAAAGAAATGAAGATAAGACTACTTTGTTTTGTGGTAGGAATTTTGATCAAATTTTTTTGAGCTGAGGAGCTAAGAGCCTAAGGCTAAATAATGACAGAGGTTTTTGAAGAAAGACGCTGTCTTTCCTTACTTTAATCAAATTGGTAAGTAATACGTAATGAATTTTTTTAATAGCCACGTTATGAGCCAAGAGGGTGGATTTTGTTAGATGATTGGACATAAAAGGTGTGAACTGTCATACGAAGCGGGGGAACATAATGCGTTAGAATTGAAATATTATAGACACGTTTTTTGCACACTTCAATCAACAATATTATTTTTCTTAATCTTTCTGTTTACTCTTAAAATGGATAACAATTAAAATTATATGCATTTTTAAGAATACGTGGATTGATTTCACACAAGTAATCAAGAATGTTAGATAAACGAATTAAAGAAAAATAAATAACCAAACCAGTTGTGATGTTAAGGCCCTCAGATTTAAGCTGGACAACAATTTCATCCTCAATCGAACCCTCAATTCAAAGCCAAATATATATGAAGAACTACGATTAAAGTAAGACTTTTCAATAGCTAGAAAGCAGAGAAATAAGTTTATATTGCCTTGATATGCGTGTTACACTGTGTCTTATTAAAAAAAAATGCTTCCCCTTTATATAGCAGGAGAGTTTCATCCCCGGTATAATTCTAAAAAGGTAAAAACCCTCCTTTCTTGTCAATCACTGATCCGCTACCGACATTGGGCGAGATATGTGCCGTGATATCCGGTGGGGCGCGTATATCACAACCCTCTGTTAGTCATGTGCAACTGTTACCATGCTTTTCTAGGTCTCGGAGCTCGTTCTGGGTTTGTGGAAGTATTGTCTTATCAGACCCGGTGGCGAGTACTCCGTTCGGGCCTCGGTACGAGAAGTTCCCAGCTTCGATTCCGATTCTACATAGTCGTATCCTTACTTTGTTTGACCCACCGGGTAATCGGGGCATGCGTTAAGCCCGCTTTTACCCGTATATAGATAGTCTCCTCATTTCTCAGAGAGCAGGTTTGCCGAAATGACGAGAAACGATAGATGAACCCCGATTCCTTCCTTCGTACGTTACAACCGAGATGATGGATAAGCCGAAACGTCCTATCAGTTGCGTCGTTTTAACTTCGGACACGTGTCGATCATCGGTTGGTCGTCTTCGAATGTGAAACATCGCGTATCGATTATATTTTCCCCTAGAAAAGCTTCGACCTTTTATACCTCTTTCACTTTTCGATCCTAGCTTTTACTTTCGAATTTTCTAACAGCTCTCAACTTTTTCAAATCTTCATATTTTCATCTTTGATCTTCAAATCTTCGTATTTGTTCTTAGATTTTTACCAAGATCTTCATCCTACCTTTAAAACTTTGTACTCTTTTCCTCAACCTTCATACTTGTTTCTTCAAACCTTCATACTTTTCCCCTAAATCTTCATACTTTCCAGATTAAGATGGCTAAAACTTCCAAATTAGTTCCTCAGTAGGCTGCCCCTTCATCTTCCCACCCGGTCACAGATGCCGAGGTAGCTACTCCTGAGGTGGCTGCAGAGCCCCCCATGAAAAGCTTTATACCCGGGGGCTGTTCAATCGGAGATGACTTCAAGGTCAAGAAGGCCTCCGCCAAACAAGACCCAGGCGAATGAGCATGGAGATACATATGCTCCATTACTGAGGATACCATTCCCATAGTCCGAGAGGACTGTAAATGGGAAGGCAAAGATGTGGTTGTTTAAGTGTCGAGAGGTTGTTTTTACTGAGGATACCCTTCTCGGGCCTGAGGATGATATTACTACACATGTGAAGGCATATTTAAGTGTTTACACTTATCCCTTCACGTTGGGAACGGTAGACCCAGTAGTCCTAGCCTTTTGTAAGAGGTACGAGGTGTACCTCGGGCGAATCCACCCGTCCATTTAAAGGATCGCGATCCTCCTACGTCATTTTGTGAATAACAACGAATCCCCTCGGTTCACCCTCGACCACCTACTCCGTCTGTAAAGTACCCAAATTTTCTAAGGGGGGCTAATCAAGCTTGTTCACCGAGCCATCAAGGCTCCCTTTTCGAGCATCGATGAAGATCGAGACCGAGGTTGGCAGGGGCATTTTGTTATGGTAAAAATTAAAGATCTAATCCCCTCCGACTTCCTGCCATTCCCCGAGAAGTGGATTGCATATCGTAAGTGTAGTCTTTCCTTAAGCTTCAGCCTTCCTTTATTTCTCTTCTCATCACTAGTTTTTATGGTCGTGCAGCAGTTGCCCGGGTTCCCAATGCGGTCCCTCGCTCAAGGAGTGGATCAAAGGAATAAGCAAGCAGATGTCCTATTATGAGCGCGCATGGTGCAAACTTTCGAAGGGCAGATGGGAGGCACGTTCTCATTGTAAGGCTTCTCCCTGAAATAGTTATTAAAAAAACGCCCCAAATTTACGTAATGTTGACTTTTCCCCTTTCCTTTACAGGTTTGCCTAAGACCACTGAACTTAGGCTGCTGGATGGGGACGAGGATGCGTCCTTATCCATTGATCCTTCCATTTCAAGATAGCCAGGGGCTGCATAGGGGGAGAATAAGAGGAAATGAAAGTCCTCGGATTCCTCGGACCCCGAGTTGAAGATAAAAAAGAGGGCGGCCACCTGGGCTCATAAGACCAAGAAGAACACTAAGTCCCGGTAACAAACTTTGACTCTCTTCGCTGGCTCAGGGATAAGTCTGAAAAAGACGACATATTTGTCTCTCATAGATTGACCTTTGTCGGGGTGCAGGCGGCAACCGACGAAAGGAGCCACGAGGCCGATCCCCTTCCGACTCGAGAGGCCAAAGTGGAGACGAGGCTGTGACCTCCCGAGAAGTCGTTTCTGTTTCGAAGGAGGTGACCGGTGTGATAGACATCATCGAGACGCCCTCCTATACCGAGTCTATGCTTAAAGAGGCCCAAGCGGGTAGGGAAAAGTCAAGCGACGGAGTTCATGGTGTGGATGACGCTCTCTACTCCTTCTTCGATGGCGTGGATATGTCCACTTTGCAAGTTTTTTCGGGTTAGGCGACCTGGAGATCCTGAAGAAGGACGTGCCCTTAGAAATTGACGGGCCGACTTCAAGCCCAAAACTAGTGAAGTAGTTTCCTGCACAGAGCGTGGACCCCGTCCGCAAGAGGACAGTCATTCTTACGGTCCCGGAGGATGCTTGGGTTCTATCCTCTCCTGTGGGAATAGTCAGCTACCTCCGATGCCTGGTGATCGAGGAGGATTAGGCAAAGATGAATGAGGTGGGCGCGTCAAGTCTCTTCAGCAAGGCGCAACAGGCGCTGAAACGGTAAGATATCAATACTTTTACACTTCCTTGTGAATTTCGCTTAAGTTTTGATGTCTCTTACCATTTTCGTTGTTTTACAGGCTTGGGTTCTTCACTATGAGAGCTTTCTCCGATACTACTTGGAAATCCGCCAGCTCGAGTTCGAGCTCAAAGAGCAGGTCTGGAAAAAGGACATGTATAGGCTCCTTAGTGAGCAACAGGACGGTGCCATCAAAGACCTTCAGGCCGAGCTGGACAAGGCTCAGAGGGAAGCCTCGACCCTGAAGAGGGAACATGTCTACCTGGTTAAAAAGGTAAAGGTCTTTGAGATTAACAACACAACCTCGCAGGTCCAACAGAAGATTGACCTGATCGACCAGCTCCGAGTCGAGATCAACGAGGTCCAGGCCATGGCCGATGGGTGAAAAAATAGAATGGACCTACTGGCTTCAGAGAAGGAAACCACTAAGGCGAAGCTGGCATCGGTTGAGAACCAACTCCGGGTGGTGAAGGATAAACCTGACAAATGGTCTCAATTGAACGATGACCTCCGAGCACAGCTGAGCTCGGCTGTCGCAGAGGGGGACGCCCTTGGTAGATAATATGAGTCAGTAAAGTCCAAAAAGGTCACAACCTCCGCCGATGCCAGAGAAATGGTGGCCCAATACAAGGCCGATGTGGAGTCAGTCGAGACCCACCTGAAGACAAAGGCTGAATATATGAAGCGACTGTCCCAAAGAGAGACCCTCAAAGAGAACCACGCCCGAGGTTTTGACCTATCGCTTGAGATCGAGGAAGCCAAAAAGCTCGAGGTCGAGGTGAAGGATCTTTACGAACCTGAAGGTGCCGAAGGCTCCGACGGTTCTCGCGGCGGCCAGTGAAGACCAGACGTAGATGCCTTAGTACTTTTTTAGTCTTTTTTTGTTGTTAATTTTTAGGGAATTTTTATTGGGCCTTTGTAAATATATTTCGGAATATATATGAAGTTTTCCCTTTCTGGCAATTTTGTGTCATTACTTTTCCACAATTTCTGGCAATTTCTTGTAATCTTTCTAATGTCTTAGCATACAATCAAATGTAGTTATAGGGCATTCCTTTTCAGAGGTCCAAATAGAGCCCGTCCTCAATACAACTTTGTTTGCTCGACGCTTTGAAAACTCGGTGTGACCGGAAGTTTTTTCAAGATTCTTAAGTGATTTTAGACGATGATTTTGTCGAGGGTAACCTTTTAGCAGGTTTTGAGTTCTTATAAAGGCCTTACTTTCTAATTACGAGCTTAGGACATCTCCGAGCCATTTTTAGGGTGGTTTTAGCCTTTTGTATTTGGGCACCGCCTAATAGGTTTGGTGCCTCCAGGATTTAGTAGCCCGGGTGTCCGAACTTTTTTCGGACGATAATCCCCGAGTAGGGGTAGCCCTTGGGCTCGATAGTCCCTGAGTAGGTGTAGCCCGTGGGCTCTTAGGATCTGAAAATTAAGAGGCAAAAAAATCTGTAATATCAAGGTGAAACTTTCTTTTATTTCTCAGTTTGTAAAGTACATGATCGAAAGCGCATAAAAACTTGTATCATGGCTAGATTGGAGTATGTGAGCATGTTTCATACGACCGTTTAGCCCTTACAGTGAATCTTAACCACCAAGCCTCAGCTTCTAGCATACATGGTTTTTCCCTTTTCCTAGCTAAAAACCTTAATCCGGGGGTAATGGCCCCCAATAGTTGAGATCGAGCTTGAGAAGGCTAGGATACTGTTGACGTGAAGTGAATGATCATTGACTTCCGATTTGAGACCGGTCTTCGAATCTAAGTTAGTGCATTTTATTGTTGCCTCGTTTAAATCTTGCCGAAAAACCCATTTTGGGACAAAGCCGGTTCAAGGGAAAAAGAGTGCAATGCGTGCTTTCAGACCTAATAGCCACATCCATCCTTGGCCGTTGCCTGCAAGTGTTAGTTCGATTCATAACATGATTAAAGAGTAATTGAGATCGTGCCTTAGCGGTAGTACTGCTTCAAGTGTGTCACGTTCCAATTGTTCGGTAGTTGCATGCCGTTTCCTACTTCGAGTTGTATGAGCCTTTGCCCGTAATTCTGACGACTCGATGCAGTCCTTCTCAATTCGGTCCCAGCTTCCCCTTGTTCAGGTTCCGAGTGTGTAATGTTACTTTCCTCAACAGTAAGTCACCGATCTTGAAGTGTCGGAGGTTGGCTCTTCGATTGTAGTATCTTTCTATCCGCTGTTTTTGGGCGGCCAACTGGATTAGGGCGGCTTCACGCCTTTCATCCAATAGTTCCAGGCTCATGATCATGGCCTCACTATTTGACTTTTCGGTCGCATATTGGAACCTGAGGCTCGGTTCTCCTACTTGGACTGGTATTAAGGTTTCATCCCCACAGACCAATAAAAACATGGTGGCCCCAGTACTAGACTTCGAGGTCCTACGTATGCCCACAGAACTTCTGACAGGATTTCCTTCCATTTTCCTTTGGCGTCAGTCAACCTCTTTTTCAGGTTTTGAAGTATGGTTTTGTTTGTCGATTCCGCCCGTCTGTTCCCACTAGGGTGGTAAGGTATTGATAGTATCTTCTTAATTTTGTGATCTTCGAAGAATTTATTTTACCTTGATGCCAATGAATTGTCTCCCATTATCGCAAATGACTTCAGTCGCTCCCAAATTGATATATTATATGGTCCCAGATGAAGTCAATGACTTCCTTCTCCCTGATTTTTTCGAATGCTTGAGCTTCGACCCATTTGGAAAAACATCGGTCATGAATAGTATGAATTGAGCCTTACCGGGTGCCCACGGTATGGGACCAACGATATCCATTCCCCACTTTATAAATATCCACGAAGACAAAACCGAGTGGAGTAGTTCTCCCGATTGATGGATCATCGGGGCATGTCTCTAGCAGTCGTCACTTTTTCGCACGAAGTCCTTCGCATCTTTCTCCATTCGGTCCAATAGAGTCGGCCTTGATTAATTTTCAAACTAAAGATTCTGCCCTCGAGCGGTTCCCGCAAGTGCCTTCGTTAACTTCTCTCAAGGCGTATTCGGTATCTCCCAGCCCCAAGCACTTGGCTAGTGGACCGTCGAACATTCTCTTGAACAATTTCCCTTTGACAAAGCTAAACCTGGCAGCCTTGGTACGTAGAGCTCTCGATTCTTTAGGATCCGAGGGCAATTTTCCAGACTTCAAGTAATCTATGCACTTGTTCCTCCGATCCTAAGTTAAACTCGTTGAGCTTACTTCTGCGTGGCTTTCTTCTATCACCTATTTCATGAGTTGTACTACTGTTCCCGAGCTAAACTCATGGACATCGACCAACGACCCCAAGTTAGCCAGAGCATCGGCTTTACAGTTCTGATCTCGGGGCACGTGCTGCAGGGTCCACCCCTGAATTGATGTAGCGTTACCTGTAATTTGTCTAAGTACCTTCGTATCCTTTCCTCTTTCACTTCGAATGTTCCATTGACTTGATTTACCACGAAGAGGGAGTCACACTTAGCTTCAATCACCTTGGCCCCAAGGCTTTTAGCCAATTCGAGACATGCAATCATGGATTATACTCGGCCTCATTGTTAGTCAGTTTCACAGTTCTAATAGATTGCCTAATTACACTCCTCGTAGGTGGTTTCAATATGATGCCGAGTCCGGACCCTTTTGTGTTTGAGGCAGCGTCTGTAAAAGGGGTCCAAATACCCGAGGTATTCCCCGAGGTTAACAATAATTCCCTTTCAACTTCGGGTATTATGGCCGCGTAAAGACGGTCACGAAGCCTGCCAAAATTTGAGATTTGATGGTGGGGTCGATAATCGATATCGTACCCGCTGACTTCGACGACCAATTTGGCCAACCGGCGTTGTCGATACCCCTTTTTCCTCGCGAAATCGGGTTTATGACATTTGGAAGGACAACTCGTTCTCTTTTGGAAATTGGGTTTAAGAGAAGTGAAGAGCCGCCACCTAATGATTAAAGTGCATTAGGACACTAAGAAGGGTTTTGTTTGGATAACCAGAGATTGGGTAAGGGCTTGAAATTATTCCAAGGGGAAGGTGTTAGGCACCCCTCAGAATCCACTAGTGTGGTTCCCGGCCAAGCTATTGTTGTGCCTTTAGGGTACAAATAACATATAGACAAATAAGGCTTCAAATAAGAGGGGATTTTCACATAAGGGTTGCAAATAGATGGAGGGAAAAGAAACGAAAGAAAAGCTGAATTTTGAGAGGAAAAAAAAATAGTTTGAGAAATTTGAAAATAAACAATGAAATAAGCAAGTAAAAGAGAGGGGGGGGGGGGTCCTAGGTTTATAAATAATATGGATCACCCCACATAGCACCCGGTAACCACTTATACACGTGGTGTTATCGCGTGGTCATCATATCCATATCTACCCTTTCCCACCCCATTAAGGTATTAAACGCGGGATGGTCTCGTTTTACTTATTGTATGCTATTACCCGCCCCAATCCTATCAGCCCCGGAGGCATTTGGGACTACTAATCCTAAAGGGAAAGGGTATGAGGTTTTATAGTTTTAAAAGGACAAAATTCTAGTGCGACAATCAAAACACATAGAGCAAATATGGGAAAGGCATTCAAACACATAAGGCTCAAACAGACCTCCTTAGATCAGAGAAAGCATATAGTTTACCATGTCTTGCACGTACTGATTAGGGTCTGATTAAACTTAAAAGTTAAAGCAGACTGTTTTTTCACATATTTTCGGATAAGAAGTCCGAGTTAGACCTGCCCGCTGGCTGTAATTAATAAAGACTGTTGCAGTTTATAAGTTTTACCCTAAGGCTTGCCTAAGTGATAGACGAAAACCTATGGGCATGATGTCTACAGATTTCAGAAATAAGAAAATGAACTAATTACATGCTGATTTAAAGGGAAGTTGCTCGTTAAAATCGAATTTTAGAAAACACGAGTTCTGTTGTTGACAACGCATTATTACTGCTAATTTTAAACTCATAAGCAAATGAGGCTATTCAGATTTGAATTAGAGCCCCTATAGGCATGCTTTCTATGTGTTTGCCAACTTAGAACATTGTTATAGACATAGAAGAGTGCAGAAATCCTATAACATGATATCTAGGTATTGCATTGTTTTACTTAAGGCCTACAAACACATTTGCCTAGTGAAAAACGGGTATGCAAGAATCAGAAAAGACCTATAGGCATATTCTCTACGTGCGTGTGCAGAAGCTATAGACATAATATCTACATGAAAGTGCAGAATCCCTATAGTCATGGTATCTAAATGAGAATGCAGAGTTTCTTATAGACATGATACTAAATGAGAATGCAGAGTTTCTTATAGACATGATAGCTAAATGAGATGCAGAAGTCTTATAGGCATGATAACTACATGAAAATGCATGTCTTATAGGTATGGTAACTATATGAAAGTGCAGAAATATTATAGGCATGGTAACTATACGAAAGTGCAGAAATCTTATAGGCATGGTAACTATATGAAAGTGCAGGAATCTTATAGGCATGGTAGCTATATGAAAGTGTAGAAATCTTATAGGCATGGTAACTATATGAAAACACTGAAATTAGAGATTCCTATAGGCAAGTTATCTACCCTTTTCATGCATAGTCACCCCTCCCCTTTCACTAAACATCCCCGCAGGTTTATTACAAAGTTATTACAGCCCAGAATGGAATAAGAAAAGCAAAATTACATCAGAAATTAAAAGTACAACCAAGGGGAGCCTAATTCAGGCTCCTTGTCTGAAACATGAGATGAACCAACTCCAACGATCCGATTTCAAAAGCCTTTCTCTCATTTGGGGTGTGTCAGAGTTCCCTAAGAGCCTCATGTGGACTCCGGGAAATGCTCACACCCAAATACATTACAAGATTAAGACATAGTGCAGTGTGGAAGGGCCAGCCCTCAGGTGTCCAAGTTCAGAGGGAACTCAAGGTCCCAAAGCAAGGCTCACAAGAGAGGGGCAGAACTTAGAAACTAGGAGAGAGTGTAAGTGTAGAAGGGGAAATCTGAAAGAGGAGAGGAAAAGGGAATAGCTTAAAATCAGTGCACATAGGGGCATAGGGAAGTGGGGAATTTGCAAGAACACAAGAAGAGCAGGCTGATGGGCATACCTAGCAATGGGATGTGTTGGCATACCCTCCAGCCTGTTTTAGAGGTTAAGACCTCATTGATTCAGAACCCAGTTCATGGACAACAACTGCTGTTGACATACCCTAAGTCACTACTCACAAACACATAGGGGTAATGGGATAGGGAGCAAAGATTCACAGTAGAAACAGGATATAGAACATAGGCATGCTAAATTAAATATTGAACTCTACATAGATAGTAAAGTAGACATGGATATAAAGACTGTAAGTAAACACATTGGGGTGATGCTGAAAACTAAAATTAGGACATACCAGTTTCAAGGAAACAAGTAAGAAGAGCAGTAGTCTTGTAAAAGCCAAAGTGCAAACAGGAAGACAAAATACTATGAGTGTGAGTTCAAGAGAGATTGTGAAATTGTGAGGTCTGAAATGTGCTAATCGTGTGTGCTTTGTGAAAAGAGGGGTCGTGTATTTATAGTGTGGAAGTCATGAGGAAATAAGGTAAGAAAATAATTGAAGACTGATTGTAAATCAATCACATAAGACTCCCTTTAATTAAGGGATTCAAATTCAAACGGGTATAAAACAATTAAGGAAAGAAATTAATCAATTGTAAAGCATGCAATTGAGGGTAAATACATAAAGGTTATTTAAGGGCAAGGTCTTTGAAATACACGGTTGTACAATTTAAGGAAAGAAAATCAATTAACTGCCAAGAAATCGCAAGGTCTGAGATTTGGTATGAATGAACCAAGTCAGAAAGATGGAAAAGGTTTCACTTAAGGAAAATCCGTAAACAATCAATTAGACCTATTAAAAGGAATTCTGAGTCAATCACTAGTTTGAAAACCTCTTTGAAGAAAGATTTATCACACATATAAAGCATACAGACACGTTTAAACATGAAAGAACTATCATGCCAATCAGTAGAAGAGTCTAGTGTAGAAGAAATTTAAAAGTTCAGAGTTGTATGTAAGCAAAGAAGTTCAGACTTAGTTCAAAAACTCAAAAGTTAGTCTGAGAGAGTCAAGGGTTCTAAAATAGAACCCTAGTTCAATCACATGACCAAACCTCGGCAGAACCCCCAAATTCTAGGGTTTCCACCTTGAATCAAATACAGAGATGAGGAAGCAAGTAGTCGAAACAGGCTCAGGGTTTCTTTCAGAAACTCATGAGAACACATTCAAACACAGTAGAAAGAGTAGAAGAAACATGCTTACGAAAGTTTTTTCTCAGAAAAAACCTAAACAAGGATCAGTAGAAGGAAAATATCAAAGAACACAGTAGAAAGGTATAGTATAGCAGGACATAGTAGAAGAAATACCAGAACATAGTAGAAACCCCATGGGAACATAATATGGAAAACATGGTAGAAGAAACACAAGCGTGGAGCATATAGAACACAGTAAAGAATATTCAAGAACGGAGTATAAAACTCAGTAAAAGACCATACAAGAACATGGTAAAAGAAAAAGCACAAGAACACAGCAGAAAGCATGCGAGAACATGATATAGGAAACATAGTGAGATAAACATGTGAGATCAAGGTATAGAGACACAGTAAGAAAACGAAATATTAAAAAGCACAGAAGAACATGTGTGGCAGAAAGGAAACATATGAGCACAGTAGAGACAAATACACACAAAGAAAGGGAAAAGAAAAGTCGGAGAAATATTTTAAGCATTTCAGAAAACCTTAAATCGAAAAAGATTCGATTTTGAAAGTAATTTTTGAAAGAAAGTTGGGGAAACCATTTGAAAACTCAAATAGAGCATGGATACACAGCAGATTTAAGAAAAATCGGAGAAAACCTCGAATAGTTAGGGTTTCAGAAGAACCCTAAGATGAGAAAGGCTTTGAAAAGGTCCGATCTGAGTCGGAGAAGATCAGAATCAGGCTGAGAAGACTAGGATACGCCGGAGCAAAGCCGGAGATGGTCGTAGAACCTTGGATCGGTGGAGATCTGAACGAACACATTCGAGGTCAGACCTCGAACCTTCGAGTACCAAGCGTATAAGAGCAAAGGGAGGTGAGTTTAAGCCTCCCATGGCCTGAGAAGCCATGGATTCCGGTGGTTTCGAGGTTGGAGACGGTAGGAGACGATTAGGGTTTTGAGAACATTCGAGAGAGTTTGAGAGAGTGGGGTGTTTAGAGGTGGATGATAGATGAGGAATGAGGGGATTAGGGTAGTCGTTTGGATTAAAAAAGGCAAGAATGAATGGGGGCCGTTGATCTCAGAGATCAACGGCCAGGATAAGAGGGGATCTGGGTCGGGTAGGTTTTAGTTGGGTCAGGGGCGGGTTAAATCGAAATTGGGTTAGCCCATTTAAGATTGAAATTGGGTTTTAATTGGGGGCTGATTTGGGCTATAATTGAAATGAAACAGGACTAGTATTTAAATAGCCAATTTTTTCCTCTTTATTTTGTAAAAAATAGTAAGATAATTTCTGGAAACAAATTAAAGGTACTAAATTATTTAATAATATATAAATATTAATATAAATATACTAGAACCAGTTTCATAATTATAAAATGCTATTAAATCTCAAAATAGGCTAAAATTGCAATTGTATGCAATTTAGCTTTAAGATTACTAAATAAATTTGTAAAAATGCGCAAAAATTACCTTAGCTATATTTTGGTATAAATGTGAGAATAAAATAAGTTATTCACCAAAATAATAATTTGAGGAACAATTATTGATTTTTGTACTGTCAAAATAGGACAATAAATTGATTTTAAAAAATCCTTTAAAAATTAGGAAAAATACATAAAACATTTGGGCATACTTATATATGCATATGTATGCTATTTTGAAAGTATTTTGCATATACAAAATATACAGGGAAAAATTGGGTATCAACAGCTGCCCCTCTTTAACCGGGAAGGATGGAAGAGTTGTCGGGTAAAGATATGATGGCCAATTTTGACCGAGTTAAACGGTTTGAAGAGGTTGACCGTGCTTTGGTTCCTGAGCTGCCTACATATCCCTGGTCTTACAGGAATCAGGCCATATGTAGTTCAGGATCCATTGGCGGGATATGCCGATGGAGATCTTTCAAGAACGGACGCGATATTTAGGTTGGGATGGATGGTTAAAGTCTGATAGGGCTGCGCGAACTGGAGCGTGATCGCTCCTGCTGAAACGGCCGTTCCTCGCCGGCTTACCTGCAAACAAGCAATACAAGGGAAAAATTAGACGTGATGCAAATTCCCGTCGGACCATGAATGCCGTCTTCGGATGGTTAGGATGACGTCCTTAGACCATGATGTCCTGGGCCATGAAGCATATAATAAAGGATTCGCAGGCTATGAAATGATGCTCTCGGGCTATGAGAACGATGCCTCTGAACTATGATGCCTTTGAATAATGATATGCAAGATATTAAAAGGGGTCCTCAGGCCATGGCATGGCGTTCTCGGGCTATGCGAATGGTGCCTCCGAACAATGACACCTTTGGACAAATTTGGCGATCTTTCAGCCCATGCAATGCGATAGGTGGCGATCTTTCAGCCCATGAAAGCATAAATAAAGTGGCGATATTTCAGCCGATGCAAGACATAAATAAAGATGGCGATATTTCAGCCGATGCAAGACATAAATAATGATGGCGATCTTTCAGCCGATGCAGGACATAAATAAAGGTGGCGATCTTTCAGTCGATGCAGGACATAAATAAAGGTGGCGATCTTTCAGCCGATGCAAGATGTAAACAGAGGTGGCGATCTTTCAGCCATGCAAGACATAAATAGAGGTGGCGATCTTTCAACCATGCAGATGGAGGTAGAGCTTAACCTCGGAAGGCAAAATGGCAGCCTTATGCAATGCAGGAATGCAGATGGAGGTAGAGCTTAACCTCGGAAGGCAGAATGACAGCCTTATGCAATGCAAAAATGCAGATGGAGACACTGCTTAGTCTCGAAAGGCAGAATGGTAGCCTTATGCAATGCAGAAATGCAAATGGAGACAATGATTAGTCTCGGAAGGCAGAATGGTAGCCTTATGCAATGCAGAAATAAAAGGTGAATAGTAATAAAATTTCTTAGCTGATAGCTAATAGCTGATTGCGATATCGTGGCTGCTGGGGGTACTGTATGCGGATAGCAATTGTGAATAGGTGTGACAGTTCTGAGAGTTGTATTCCTGAACAATATGAGTGTATAATATATGTTTTTGCGACTTGGGTGCCTGCATCCAAAGAAAAATCGTGAGTTTTGTAAAGGGGAAAGGTTAGTTCGTGTTTCCGCTGACTTTATTGATCTGCTCGGCTCTGATCTGATGACACGGTATGTATCATGGGGGTAGCGTTGCTGAACAAAGCGATTTCGATAATAAATATGCATGAGTTTGTTAAAGATATGACATAAGTATATATTTAAGAAATAGTTTTTAGATGAACCGACGACTGTGACGTGGTTCAGGACATTGCAATCTCTCTCGTTACGGAATTTTGAGGGTCCTCCTCAAAATTCTGCCCCAGTTTAATGGGTTGATACTTCTGACGGCTGCTTGCGATGATCGGCTGAAGTTACTTCGGAATTTTGAGGGTCCTCCTCAAAATTCTGCCCCAGTTTCCAATTGCGGGGGGAATGAGAATTTTATTGAATTGTGACCGAACCCATAAGGGTACCTAAGTATCCCCTCTTAAACGGGAATCAGGTCAGATGTAGTTCAAATTACATCATATAGGAAAACATAAGATTACACATAGTAGCGCTTGACTGCATCTGAGTTGATTGGTAAACTTCTCCATCCATTTCTGCAAGTATAAGGGCTCCTCCTGTCAGAACCTGATGAACCATGTATGGACCCTGCCAATTGGGAGAGAATTTCCCTTTGGCCTCATCATGATGCGGGAAAATTTTCTTTCACACCAGCAGTCCTGGTGTGAACCGTCTTGGCTTGACCCTCTTGTTGAAAGCTCTGGACATTCTGTTCTGATAAAGCTGACCGTGGCAAACTACATTCATTCTCTTCCCATCTATAAGAGCCAGCTGCTCGTAGCGGCTTCTCACCCATTCTGCGTCGTCGAGCTCAGCTTCTTGTATGATCCTTAAGGAAGGAATTTCTACTTCAGCGGGAACGACGGTTTCCGTACCATAAACCAGCATATAGGGAGTTGCCCCAGTTGATGTTCAGACTGTGGTGCGATACCCCAATAGAGTGAACGATAGCTTTTCGTGCCACTGCTTATGCTTCTCTACCACTTTTCTCAGTATCTTCTTAATGTTTTTGTTAGCAGCTTCCACGGCTCCTTTCATCTGCGGTCTGTAGGTTGTAGAGTTCTTGTGCTTGATCTTGAAGGTTTCACACATGGCTTTCATCAAGTCACTGTTGAGGTTGGAGCCATTATCAGTAATGATTGACTCTGGGATACCGAATCGACAAACAATATGGTCGCGGACGAATTCCGTCATGACTTTCTTAGTCACTGCTCTGTATGATGCTGCTTCGACCCATTTGGTGAAATAGTCAATTGCCACTAGGATGAATCTGTGCCCATTGGAGGCGGCGAGCTCGATTGGTCCAATAACATCCATCCCCCAAGCGGCGAAAGGCTATGGTGAGCTTGTTGCATTAAGCTCATTTGGTGGCACCCTTATCATATCTGCATGTATCTGGCAGCGATGGCATTTTTGGATGTACTGGATGCAGTCTGTCTCCATAGTCATCCAGAAGTAACCAGCACGAAGTATCTTCTTGGCTAAGACAAAGTCGTTCATATGCGGACCACAGGTCCCGGTATGAATTTCCTCCAGCAGTTTAGATGCTTCCTTCGCGTCGACACACCTTAGCAAACCTAAATCTAAAGTCCTCCTATACAGGATTCCTCCGCTGTGAAAGAAATTGTTGGACAATCTTCGAAGTGTGCGCTTCTGAGTGGTATTTGCAAGCTCTGGGTATTCTCCTTTGGCCAAATATTCCTTGATGTCGTGAAACCAAGGTTTTGCATCTGCTTCTTCTTCGACATGAGCATAATAAGCTGGTTGATTAAGGATTTTCACAGGAATAGGATCAATGAAGTTTGTATCTGGATGTTGTATGATGGACGATAGGGTAGCCAATGCATCAGCAAACTCATTTTGGACTCTAGGAACATGCTGGAACTCTGTCTTTGCGAACCTTTTCCTCAACTCCTGTACATGGTGCAGATAAGGGAGTATTCTGGAATTCTTGGTCGCCCATTCTCCTCGTACCTGATGTATGAGTAGGTCCGAATCCCCAATTATTAGCAACTCTTGGATGTTCATGTCAATGGCTATCTTAAGCCCTAAGATGCAAGCTTCGTACTCGGCCATGTTGTTGGTGCACAAGAATCTGAGCTTGGCGGATATCGGATAGTGCTGACCGGTTTCGAATACTAGGACTGCCCCTATGCCAACTCCATTGAAATTTGCTGCTCCCTCGAAAAACATTCTCCAACAATCATAGGACTCTGTAATATCTTCTCCTATGAATGATACCTCTTCATCTGGAAAATACGTCTTTAGGGGCTCGTATTCTCCATCCACAGGGTTTTCAGCAAGGTGATCCACTAGTGCTTGTCCTTTGACTGCTTTCTGAGTTACGTAGACAATATCGAATCACTCAACAGGATTTGCAATTTGGCGAGCTTGCCAGTAGGCATGGGCTTCTGGAAGATGTATTTCAAAGGATCCATCCTTGATATGAGATATGTAGTGTAGGCACAGAAGAAGTAGTGCCTCAGCTTCTGGGCTACCCAAGTTAAAGCACAGGAGGTGCATTCCAACAGAGAATACCGGGCCTCGTACGGAGTGAACTTTTTGCTGAGGTAGTAAATGGACTATTCTTTCTTTCCTGTCTCATCATGCTTCCCCAGGACGCAACCGAAGGCACCATCCAACACTGCGATATAGAGTAGCAGAGGTCTCCCTGGTTCAGGCGGGACCAAGACTGGCGGTGTTGACAGGTATTCCTTGATTCTGTCGAAAGCTTTCTGGCAGTCATCAGTCCATTCGGTGGTGGCATCCTTCTTCAACATCTTGTGGATTGGCTCACAGATAACTGTTGATTGTGCTATGAACCGGCTGATGTAGTTAAGTCTCCCCAAGAAGCTCATTACGTCTTTCTCGTTCCTTGGTGGTGGCAATTCTTGAATGGCTTTGATCTTCGATGGATCCAGTTCTATTCCCCGGCGACTCACAATAAACCCAAGTAATTTTCCGGCAGGAACCCCGAAGGCACATTTTACGGGATTTAGTTTCAGGTTGTACCTTCGCAGTCTATTGAAGAACTTCCTCAAATCTTCCATGTGATCAGTGGCTTTCTTGGACTTGATGATGACATCATCTACATATACTTCGATCTCCTTGTGTATCATATCGTGAAAAATGATAGTCGTAGCCCTCATGTAGGTGGCCCCTGCATTCTTTAACCCGAATGGCATCATCTTGTAGCAGTACATCCCCCACGGTGTAATGAAAGCCGTTTTCTCAGCATCTTCTTCATCCATCCAGATCTGATGATAACCCGCGAAACAATCTACAAATGATTGCAACTCATTAGCGTAATTGTCAATCAGGATGTGTATGTTTGGCAAGGGGAAGTCATCTTTTGGACTGGCCCGGTTGAGGTCCCGGTAGTCGACACAGACTCTGACCTTCCCATCCTTCTTCGGTACTGGCACAATGTTGGGTAACCATGTTGGATATTCTACTACCCTGAGAACTTTGGATTTGACCTGCTTGGTGACTTCTTCCTTGAGTTTCAAACTCATATCTGGCTTGAATTTTCTGAGCTTCTGCTTCACCGGTGGACATGTTGGATCAGTCAGCAGTTTGTGTTCCACAATCGATGTACTTAGCCCAGTCATGTCATCATACGACCAGGCAAATATGTCCTTATATTCTCTTAGAAACTCTGTGTATTCTTCCTTTTCTGATGGTGACAGATGAACGCTGATTCGTGTTTCTTTGATATTTTCTGTATCTCCCAGGTTAACAATCTCAGTCTCGTCCAGGTTGGACTTAGGTCTGTTCTCAAAATTCTCAACTCCTTTAACAATCTCTTCCGGTATATAATCTTTCTCTTAATCTATGTCCGTTTGTTGCGTTGTCTCGTTGCATGTCACAGTCATTGGTTCATCAAGATAAGTAATAGTAATGCCCGAGGCTCGCCGGGCTCTGGTGGTTCTGATAGTCCAGTTTTTAAGGCATGCTCCTCTGCTTACAACCTGTATGGAAGGGCCTTCCTCCCCCTCCTCCTCAAAAATGACACAGCAATCCATATCATCGTGTTCTAGGAACAAATTCTTCATTGCTTCCTCTTCTTCTGACCCGTATATAACCTCGGCCGGTTGGAAGGTCTGCTCCAAACGGGGTATTGGCTGCTCCAATGGATAGTAAGGACCGCGCCAGGGTGGCGACCATTTGTTGAATTCTTTCCAGGTGTACTCATACCCCAATCCAAAGGTGGTGCCATGTTTCTTGAGCTTGATGGGCTTAGCGATTCCTTGGAGATTCTTGCCAAGTCCTTTGCCAGGTTCATACCCGCTCCAGTTCAATATACTTTCAATTTTGTTGTCCCACCACTTATCCTTATCAACGGCGTTGACTCGCTCGATATGGTGGTAAGCGTCCCCACCTATCCTTCTTCTTGCTTCAATTGCTGGAATGGTCTGGCGACTGTATATGGGATTGCTACCATCGCCATGAATGATCACCTCTTGGTGATTCCACTCAAACTTCACTGCCTGATGTAGTGTTGATGCTACGGCCCTCACGGCATGAATCCATGGTCGTCCAAATAACAGATTGTAAGATGTCGGCACGTCTATCACTTGAAAATCAACATCAAACCAAGTAAGCCCCATTTGCAAACACAAGCTAATCTCCCCAATAGTAGACCTTTGAGAACCATCGAAAGCTTTGACGTTGATGGCCCCGTCCTTGTTTCATGCAGCCCTTTTCCCAACGTCCTGAGTGCTACCAACGGACAAATGTTGAGACTGGACCCCCCATCGACCAGGATCCCGGTGATAAAATAATCTTCGCACTGCACAGTGATATGCAACGCCTTGTTGTGACTCAATCCTTCTGGTGGCAGCTCATCTTCATGAAAAGTGATCTTGTGACTTTCTAATACCTGGCCTACCATGTTGGCCATCTCCCCGCCGGTAATGTTGCTCGGTACATATGCCTCGCTCAGCACTCTTAACAAGGCATTCTTGTGTGCATTGGAACATTGTAACAAAGCAAGGATAGAAATCTGTGCCGGTGTTTTGTTCAGCTGATCAATGACTGAGTATTCTTTGGCTTGTATCTTTCTCCAGAGATCATCGGGCCCAGTTTCAGTAATGGTTGGCCAACTAGAGGCCTGCTTGCTAGACTCGGCCAAATGCTCCGGGGTATAAACCCTGCCGATTCTTGTCATTCCCTGTGCCGCAACGGCTTCCCCAAACTTGACCTTTCCCTTTCTTCTGGCCTCGGCTGTGTAGTCCCATGGTATAGCCTTCGTATGGAATGGTGTTATGGCTGACATTGCCACTGGAATTGGCGTGGATATCTTTACTCCGAACGGAGCAGGATTCTCAGGTGGTAAGACCGCAACTTTAAAGGGTGTAGGTGTGTTTGCTGGTGACATAAACTCAGCCTCAATCGGTGCTGGCGTCTTTGTAGAGGATGGTGCTTCACACTCGAGTGGCATGGACATGTTTACTTCGGCGTTCCCAGAATGCTGAATCTGGACCACAATCGGATTAAGGGTGACTACTGGCTTCTTTGGATCGTCGCCTTCTGTGATTAAACCGATTGATCCCTTGGGGTCCCAGTCATCCTCTATCTCAATCATGTGAACGCCTCCACCCTTGTGGTCTGGCAGGGGGTTATTACAGACATTCGGAGCAGGCTCCTTTGCTACAATGATCTTGTTGTCAATCAAAGTTTGAATCTTATCCTTCAGAGAGCGGCATTCATCAATGGTATGTCCCTTCATGCCGGAATGGTATGCATAGGTTTTATTTGGATTGACCTACTAAGAAGGGTTTTCAGGTGTTATAGCAGGGATAGGGGTGACATAACCAGCAGCTTTGAGCCTCTCGTACAGCTGGTCGATCGGTTCAGCAATGGCGGTATACTGTTTGGGAAGTCTAAGGTCAAAATTTGGTCGAGGTCTAGGTAAGTTTTGACGTGAGGGCAGTGATTGATAGTGGGATGGTTGGGTGTTTTTAGGCTTGGTAAACATGTGCTGGTTGGGAGTATTTGGGTGAAGTGGGCTGATATGTGGGAGATGACTGATAAGCGGGTGGTGGAATTTGGTAAGTGGGTAAGGGTGATTGGTAATTTGGGGTAGGCTAATATGTGATTGGAGGTATTGGGTATGTTTGGTACTTGATAGGGGATTTGGTCCTCTGTGCAACCATTACAGCACCTACGTCCCTTTTCTTGGTCGTGCCACCAGATTGTATAGCCTTATTGGTAGCCTGCAAGGCTTCAAAGTTTCGTAACCATTCCACTCTTGATGCCTTCCTCGATCCTTTCTCCTAGCTTGATGATATCAGAAAATTTATGATTCTCAATCAGCATCAGCCTCTCATAATATTGTGGGTCCTGAGCCCGGACGAAAAACTTGTTCATTTGTTCTTCCTCTAAGGCCGGTCTGACCTTAGCAGTTTCTGATCTCCAGCGAGTGGCATACTCACAGAAGGTTTCTGTGGGTTTCTTTTTCAAGTTTTGGATATAGAACACATCTGGTGCATTCTCTGTGTTGAACCTGAATCTGTCCATAAAATCAGACGCCATGCCTACCTAGTTTGACCATTTCTTCGGATCTTGGCGAATGTACCAAGATAAGGCGTCTCCCTTCAAGCTCCTCATGAAAAGCTTCATGCGGATTTTCTCATCCCTTCCTACTCCGACATGCTTGTCACAGTATGTTCTCAAGTGAATCCTAGGATCCCCTGTGCCATCAAACATTTCGAACTTGGGAGGTTTGTACCCCTCGGGCAGTTCGACATCGGGCTGTATGCACAAATCTTCATAGTTTAGCCCTTCAATTCCCTTACCACCTTCAACGCCTTCAATTCTGCTAGTCAACGTTTTAAGCTCTTCGGCCAAATTTCTGATGAGCGAGTCCTTATCATTGGACTCGGGTGTGCTTGAGATGGGCTGGGTGGAGTGTGGCATAGTCTCCACGTAGATGGGGGTATTGTGTTGGGTGTAG